>NW_019729214.1:155317-194931 GCF_002891405.2 Cryptotermes secundus | reverse complement strand
CAGAAGTGGCCGCAGTACAAGGGACTTAGTCCCACCCCACTAGCAATACCTCGAAGAGTAGCAAGACTTACGGGAGAAGTGTATAGGCACAGAACATGTTTCGCTTCTCTTCACAACTTTAGCCCGAAACATTTTTCTCTCCGACGAGTATTTAGCGAGTTACATTCGAGATGCGCGCGCAGACACGCGTGTAGGTCGTCATGTGAAGTGTCCGTTATGACAAACTTTAGTAAAACACACAAATATCAAATTTCATGAATATATGTTAATCGGTTTTTCCAAAAGTTACACGGGAACAGACGGATGAACAGAAATAAAAAGGTATGTGAACTGGAAATGAGAGCGTTAAGACAAGAGGTAAACAATACGCAAGAAACTGCAACTTATAACAAGGCCACTGTTCTCTTGAGGACCCCAGAGATAAGTAAGTAAAGTCGGTTCATAATCCGATCCGGCGATCGTGTTCTATCTTCAGAAGGGGTGGTCATTTAACGACACGGTCAGTAGCTAGACCATGCCTACAGCGTCCATGGTAGGGTGACGGATGGATAATGGATTATGCAGGATCTGAAAGAAAGCGACAAAAGAGGTGACAGTATCCCTGTAACAAGCCGTGGAGGCCCACAGGGTTGTCAGACGTCGAGGCTCCCACATTTTCTAGACAATCGACTCACAGATGGCGCGAGGTTGTCAGCCTTACGCGCCGGCCGGCCGCCCTTTACCCCCAGGAAGATTCCTGGTACTCATTTGTTAGAGGCTGAGTCGACCCCAGGGCCATAGTGCTGCTGGAAGGATTAGGTCCAACGGNACACGCGAACAGACGGATGAACAGAAATAAAAAGGTATGTGAACTGGAAATGAGAGCGTTAAGACAAGAGGTAAAAAATAAGCAAGAAACTGCAACTTATAACAAGGCCACTGTTCTCTTGAGGACCCCAGAGATAAGTAAGTAAAATCGGTTCATAATCTGATCCGGCGATCGTGTTCTACCTTCAGAAGGGGTGGTCATTTAACGACACGGTCAGTAGCTAGACCATGCCTACAGCCTCCATGGTAGGGTGACGGATGGATAATGGATTATGCAGGATCTGAAAGAAAGCGACAAAAGAGGTGACAGTATCCCTGTAACAAGCCGTGGAGG
The DNA here is from genome assembly GCF_002891405.2 of Cryptotermes secundus. Taxonomy (NCBI): domain Eukaryota; kingdom Metazoa; phylum Arthropoda; class Insecta; order Blattodea; family Kalotermitidae; genus Cryptotermes; species Cryptotermes secundus. The sequence continues at coordinate 193,790 of NW_019729214.1, read as the reverse complement.
CCCACAGGGTTGTCAGACGTCGAGGCTCCCACATTTTCTAGACAATCGACTCACAGATGGCGCGAGGTTGTTAGCCTTACGCGCCGGCCGGCCGCCCTTTACCCCCATGAAGATTCCTGGTACTCATTGTTAGGGGCTGAGTCGACCCCAGGGCCATAGTGCGGCTGGATGGATTAGGTCCAACGGAAAAATCCAATGACATCGGGAATTGAACCTGCGACCTTCCGGCCTGTAGCACACTGCGGATGGACAGAACTGTTGAAGTTAATAGGCGTTCTGTCGCTACTAGCTGGTAGCGAACGCAGCAAGAAAGACCAGTTCGTACACAGACTTGAACCAATTAAGTTTATGTCCTGACATAGTTTGTGTTTTTTCTCCAGCACTTCTGTGAATGTATCGCTCATTCAACATGCATTGAGACATTTATTACCAGCTTTAACGTTTGTTACGGACGCATATTCCAGTTCGTCAAAAGCCGTTAACTCGGCTCGAACGCATAATTTCCCGACATTTATAGATCATATTTTCTGGTTCCTGTGAATTATAGTACAATTTAAAAATAATAAATTTTTATACAAATCGTCATGTGTCTATAAATAAGCACATATGGGATTACCGTATCTATCAATGTCTTAGCCATATAAACATCGCTATCTTATGGTATATGCCACCGTGCAAAGTGGTACACACATAAGTACGTTTCAGAAGAACCTGCTGCATTCGTCTTCACGACAGAAGTCACTTTTCTACATTAAATATGGAGAAGACAGGTTTCTCCGAAACGTCGCTATCTATCTGATTATATTACGCGACATTTGGGGTTCTTACAATGCTGAATATCAAAATTACGGTCGTCTGAGATGCGACGCAGTGTAGTCTGGTAGTGCGCTCTGAAGATGGAAGCAGCATGTTCTTCCGACAGGTTGGTACATATCTGACTACACTGCGTCACATTCCAGAAGACCTTAATCTGATTAAGAAAGCGTGGAGCGATACCTCCACTCCCCCCACGTCACTGTACATACTTAATTGGGTATAGGGACACATTCACCGTTACAGTTGGACACAGACAATTCTACCCCCGTGCTTAATTAAGCACTACAGCTTCAATACGTAAGTGGAGGCACTAAACGGAGGTGGGTGGTGTCACGCCCCGGTCGCTTTACTCCGGGGGAAAGAGACCACGATGCCTATTTTATAGGAGGCTGGGTGAACACCAGAGGCGATCTCGAGACCATACCTAAGCTAAGCTATCCCTGTAACAGGCCGTCGAGGCTCCCACATTTTCTAGACAATCGGCTCACAGATGGTGGTGGGGTTGTCAGCCTTACGCGCTGACTGGCCGCCCTTTACCCCAGGAAGATTCCTGGTACTAATTTCTGTCAGGGACTGAGCCGACCCCAGGGTCATAGTGCAGCTGGAATTATTAGGTTAATTGAAAAATCCAATGGCTTAATTGCGAATCGAACCCGCGACTTTCCGGCTTGTAGCATAGTGCCTCAACCAAGTACGCTACTGCATGCCCCCTGGACGCCATAAAAACAAAATTCTCTTTATCTGTGCGTGGAATGGAATCCAGTTCTTGTGTCTAGCCAGTAGCTTAGTAAGTATGCAACCGGAGTTATCACGTATTGATTATGCATTTTTTATCGTTGAAAAAAGATTGTACCAATGGGCACATAAATCCTGTGAACAAGAGAAAACGAGACTGACCGCATTTCGGCAAATTAACTCGGATGAGAACTTGAGCACAAATGATCCAAACGGCAGGAGCAGAATATAAATGCCTGTTCAGCAAACCTGATGAGCCGGAAGTGCCCGAAGAAATGTAAAACCAGGCACAGCGAACAGAGATCAGAAAAGCATGCTTTAACAATGGCGATTTTTAGCGGATTGATTGATTGAGTGTGTTAATTAAAGGCCATCTTTCTAAGAAGTAAGTACGTGATCCTCTGGTAGAAGGACCCGAAAGCTCAGTACCGCTAATAGCAAATACCACAANCAAAATTACGGTCGTCTGAGATGCGACGCAGTGTAGTCTGGTAGTGCGCTCTGAAGATGGAAGCAGCATGTTCTTCCGACAGGTTGGTACATATCTGACTACACTGCGTCACATTCCAGAAGACCTTAATCTGATTAAGAAAGCGTGGAGCGATACCTCCACTCCCCCCACGTCACTGTACATACTTAATTGGGTATAGGGACACATTCACCGTTACAGTTGGACACAGACAATTCTACCCCCGTGCTTAATTAAGCACTACAGCTTCAATACGTAAGTGGAGGCACTAAACGGAGGTGGGTGGTGTCACGCCCCGGTCGCTTTACTCCGGGGGAAAGAGACCACGATGCCTATTTTATAGGAGGCTGGGTGAACACCAGAGGCGATCTCGAGGCCATACCTAAGCTAAGCTATCCCTGTAACAGGCCGTGGAGGTCCATAGGGTTGTGAGACGTCGAGGCTCCCACATTTTCTAGACAATCGGCTCGCAGATGGCGCTGCGGTTGTCAGCCTTACGCGCTGACTGGCCGCCCTTTACCCCAGGAAGATTCCTGGTACTAATTTCTGTCAGGGACTGAGCCGACCCCAGGGTCATAGTGCAGCTGGAATTATTAGGTTAATTGAAAAATCCAATGGCTTAATTGCGAATCGAACCCGCGACTTTCCGGCTTGTAGCATAGTGCCTCAACCAAGTACGCTACTGCATGCCCCCTGGACGCCATAAAAACAAAATTCTCTTTATCTGTGCGTGGAATGGAATCCAGTTCTTGTGTCTAGCCAGTAGCTTAGTAAGTATGCAACCGGAGTTATCACGTATTGATTATGCATTTTTTATCGTTGAAAAAAGATTGTACCAATGGGCACATAAATCCTGTGAACAAGAGAAAACGAGACTGACCGCATTTCGGCAAATTAACTCGGATGAGAACTTGAGCACAAATGATCCAAACGGCAGGAGCAGAATATAAATGCCTGTTCAGCAAACCTGATGAGCCGGAAGTGCCCGAAGAAATGTAAAACCAGGCACAGCGAACAGAGATCAGAAAAGCATGCTTTAACAATGGCGATTTTTAGCGGATTGATTGATTGAGTGTGTTAATTAAAGGCCATCTTTCTAAGAAGTAAGTACGTGATCCTCTGGTAGAAGGACCCGAAAGCTTAGACACGATCCTGAGCCAGTTCTGTCCCCACAACATATTCCCACAGGAACCATCTAGCTAACTAATTCTCCGGAAGCTTCGACACAGATAATACCATCCGCCTTGAGCCAGTTCAATCCACCTCCCACTCTCAGAACACACTTAACGTCGCCTTCACGTTCTTCCAAGTGAGCGTTTCTCCAAGAGATACAAGCGTTGCTTTATTTGTATATGCACCAGAAATTAAGGCGTATGGAGAATTAATCCACTCATTCTTAACGAGCGTGTTTGTGTAGCGGTAACGCTACTCGTATTCGGGAGGTGCTCGATTGGAATCTATGTCGGGGCACCGCGTATCCTAGGTGAGGTTCCTCGTGGTTTTCTACAGACCCTCTAGGGACCGCTTCCTTCAAAATTCTTTCGAATTCCACATTCAATATTCATCCTACCATTCGATACTGTATAACGTGGATACAGCGTCGTGAAATAGTCTGCAAAATCCAGGCATTCTTCACGTCCGCAGATGGAAGTGAGTGGTCAGCTTCATGAGCCGGCGGCTTTACCCTCCGAGGATAGAGCGCCAGGGACAGATTGGATATGATATTGGTCCCTCCTGAGGTGGTCTGGGAACGGTGGCAAAGAGAATTATTTCCTATCACGGGAAACGAACCCTATGTTCACGTCGGGGTCACTGTACTGACTGCATTAGAGGGGCTTCCTTACAAGACGTTTCCGAACGAAAATTCTGTATATTTTCCTCGTTGAAATATCCTAACTACATGCTCAGCCCATCATAACCTGCCAGATTTCGTAGAAATTCTATTCAGCACGGCTATCCAGTATTTAACGTGTTATATTTAAACAGCTGGTATAATACTTAATGGTATTTTACTGAACATGGGTCCCTTGTTCATAAGCTTTACATTTGGTCTATTATGCAGGTGGAACATTATCACATAGTCGAATAGTAAAGTGCAAAGTGAAATGCAAATATAAAAGTGATAAAGAGAATAAAATAAAAATTAAAGTATATGCTTAAGGTAAAAAACATAGGTAAATTGCCGAAAATCTATAAATTACTGACTTCTTAGTGATTATGAACTTCTGTGTTATTATGTCTGCATATTTATTATTTCAATATACGAGGTCACTCGTATGTCACGTGTATGAGTGACTATAGTCGGGGTTTGGATTGGCTTTCAGAAGTTGTATTGCCGATGTAGCTGCAGTAGTACGATCGACCTGATGTTTTCATTGGCGTCTATGCCAGGTCCGTCGTATTTGAGTGTGTGCTTTTTGAGGTTTTCCTAATTGTATGTGAAATTGTAGTCACTTGATGTTACTACTACTGTTACATGTTGCGCAGTTAACTCGATGTTGTGTGCACAGCATCCCACGAACACCAGCTCTGTCCGGAACAGACCTGATGGACAATCCGCAAACTTGATGACCCGCGTACAGATTAGATATAACAGTTTGTGACGATGTATACTCATACAATTACTGCGTTTCTGAACATTATCCATCGTCTTGTGTTTTATTTAAACACACAAAGTTTCGGAGACTGGATTCTGTCTCCGTCTTCAGGCCGGACCTACTCATTGGGCCCGATCGGTGGAGCTAGTCCCTAACTACGCATTAAGGAGTACAAATATAACCTGACCCAAGGTCTGCTTGAAAATCCAAATTAGCCCAACATGCGTATGAAGGAGGCCACAGATATTTCGGAATGAAGCGAAGGTCCTGCAGATTGACCCAAACATCAAATACAGGAAGTACAAGGAATCCGCCCACATGTCACTGGTAGATCATCCGATCAGCCATCCCAGTTTGGACATCTCTCCCATTTGGATTCCCATTATCGTAGCAGGATTCAGAAAACTACAGCTCCGTCCAGAGTAGATTGAGTGGAAAAACTGTGTTTTCATGTTGGTACCATACAGAGAATTTGTCTCATTAGTGACGACTTCCATTCTCATACTACTCTGATTTTAACAACAGCAGCCGTGAAACAGTGCATGGACATAGGATCTAGGCCTCATGTGTGGGGTTCTTTTTAATGTTTGTCTAACTCTCGCTGATGGTTTGTGCTGTTCTTGGTTTATATATCCTATATTGTGTTGGTACAGGTGTCCGAAGATAGGGGCTAGATTTATCGATTAGGCCCAACTGAGTAGGGCTCTGGGGATGTGCCAGTAAGACCAACAGCAACATTATCCAAAGATCACAATCGAAAATCCTAAGGATGTTAGTCGACGCACCTTGGTATGTGTCAAATGAAACCCTACATCAAGACTTGAAATTAAAATTCGTGAAAGAAATCATCTTGGACAGAAGCCGCCAACACATGAGCAAAATTGAAACCCACGAGAACGAACTATTGCAACCACTCAGGGAGTCAATCAACAATAGAAGATTAAAAAGGAAATGGCCAAATGACCTGATATAAAACAAATCAACTTCTGAAGAGGTAATGTCGATGGACATTTTCCTCGCATGACATGTAATAGTCCTTAGCGAAACCATTAACCTATAGAATGTACGTAATTCTGATTGTTAATAAATAAGTTCCTCCGAAAAAAAAACTTTGTAGGTTTCACCTGAAGACGCAGACAGAATCCAGTCTCCGAAATGTTGTGTTTTAAATAAAAACAGGACAGTGGATACTGTCCAGGCACAAGAATCGCGTATGAGAGGTTGGTGTCATGCGTTGTCTCGACGTAAGTTCATTTCCCCACTTGTGTCACGGCCGGAGTGACGTGTGTAGCCAACCCTGTGAGCAATGTAGCATCAAGTTCCTGTAAATAATACTTAACAATTAAATTCCCACCGCACAGAAAACACAATGCATCTCCATTACAAAGACCAGTAATGAAGTATGGGGAAATAATCACGGTTTATTCTCAGCCTTACAAGGCTAAAAGGTAAAGAAATCCATGTAGCAGGCCTTGGAAGTCCATACAGTTGTGAGACAATTGGCACAAAGATGGCAGTGAGGTTGTCAGTCTTACGCGTCAGTCGCCCTTTACCCCACAGGAAGATTCCTGGTATTCATTTCTGTCAGAGGCCGCGTCGACCACAGGGCTATAGTACGGCTGGGAGGATTAGGTGAATTGAAAAAATCCAATGGCTTCATCGGGAATCGAACCAGCTACCTTCCGGTTTGTATAGGCCGTGTGGGCAGAGTTATTTAATGTTAAATCAGACGGTACACACACTTACCACTGTGTTTCAAACCGTTAACCCCTTAAACGAAAGCGAGGAGAGACTTTAAGACGGGGGGCAAGAAACATCTTTAATCTCCAGTTGTGAATGTTCCCAGGGAATGTCCACTAGTCCTTCTAGCAGAGGCATGTTTGAGAGAAGGTTAAACTCTATGAAGCGAAGGTGTAAAGCCTGAGGCTTTAATGCGTATGAATGGAATTAAAGTTTATATTAACGCTGTAAGCGCTGAATTATAGTGCAATTTTAATCCAACAGTGGTAGGGCTACATTGGGGCGGGATGCATGTGAAGCAAGCAATGCAACGTGGGAATTTGAGCACCAACTCAGCGCCTCCTTTAGGACCGAGGAAAACCACGGAAAGCCTCGATCGAGTTTCCGGTCCCAGGGCCTTCCGGATGCAAATTGACTTCTAGCCAGCAGTCCGGCACTAAATACGCGAACCCTAACATTACTCCCTATCTGTACTGTTGAAAAAAAAAAGTTGACGTGTTTGTTTTCACGGATCTTTTTTTTTCTTTTGTTTTTTCTTTTTGCGTGCATTCTTTGAACGAGCGCCAAGTTTATTCAAGTGTAAGACGTGCGCCGAAGCTGATCTAAATAACAGTTCAAATATCCATCCTCACTTCCCAGAAAACACACGGTGTGTCGTTTACAGACATCGGTGAATATTTTTCGAGACACTCGCTGTTTGTGGGGGCACGCAGTAACGTACTTGGTTGAGGCACTATGATACAAGCCGGAAGGTAACAGGTTCGAAGAATCTCCTGCGCCCCTGAAGAAGCCGGCAGTGCATTTCTCACATACTGCACGCAGAAGGCCACATTCAGTACACCTTCTCACTAAACTTTTGAACTTAACCGTGTCACAATGGCCGCGCCATAGCTCAAGCGGTTAGGCGCTGGCTTCCCACGGCGGCGGCCCGGGTTCGATCCCGGGTCTGGTCAAGTGGGATTTGTGGTGGACAAAGTGGCGCTGGGACAGGTTTTCTCCGAGTACTTCGGTTTCCCCTGCCAATCTTCGTTCCACCAATTGCTCCACAATCACCCTCACCTATCATCTGGGGCTGGTACAATAGGCCAGAAGTGGCCGCAGTGCAAGGGACTTAGTCCCACCCCAGTAGCATTAAAAAGAAAGCCGTGCCACAGCTCAGGCGCTTAGTCGCCGACCCGGGTTTGATCACAGGTCAGGTCATGTGGTGGCCTAAATGGAACAGAGACAGGTTTTCTCCGAGTACTTTGTTTCCCCTGCCAATTAGCATTACACTGACTGCTCCACAATCATCATCTCTCATCCGGGGCTGGTACAATAGGACAGTGTCTGACGTACCAAGTCTACTTGCTCAAGAAGACGGAAAACAATTGCTACACTTCTAACACTGCAGACTGAGGGGGGGGGGTGCTTAGCTATGTTCGTCCACCCTTGACGTAACTCCGGTCCATCTTTAATAATTTCATGGAGCTGAGCCCTTTTTGAGAACCCACCAGTTGTGCAGCTACTCAAGAACTTCCCAGCATTTTATGAAACCCAAAGGTTCATTACCGTGTTCACAAGAGCCCTCCACTGGTCCCTATCCTGAGCCAGATCGATCCAGTCCATACCAGCCCATCCTATCTGTCCAAGATCCATTCCAATATTATCCACCCACCTACGTCTTAGTCATCCTAGCGGTCTCTTCCTTTCCGAATTTCCCACCAATATCCTATACATATTTCTCTTCGTCCCCATTCGTGCTACATGCCCTGCCCACCTCATCCTCCTTGACTTGATCATTCTAATTAAAAGTACAAGTTATCTCATTATGCAGTTTTCTCCAACCTCCCGTCACTTCATCTCTCTTCAGTCCAAATATTCTCAACACCCTGTTCTAAGACACCCTCAGGCTATGTTCCTCCCTTAATGTCAGAGACCAAGTTTCACACCCATACAGAACCACAGGTAAAATTATAGCTTTGTATATTCTAAGCGACCGATCTTATTTATTTTTATTTGAATGGTATCTTGTGAGATGTGACACCGCGTAGTCTGGTTAAGACTTTAATGATGTTTCGAAGTAATGTACCGTCTTCATATTCGGAGCCCAAGAGTAGACGACGCACGGCGGTGTGCTTGCTTCTTGCTTTTCTGAACCTGAAGATGGAGGCCAAATTTGACTCTGCAATGTCAGCAAACGTCTACCAGATCACACGGCGTCACATCCCAGAAGACAGTAGTATTCCTAATGACCGCCGTGATAACTTGAACCCCAAAATACTTACCGTTACGCTACGGCAGCCTTGAGTGGTGGGATTAGCAAGCAGTTAATTGAAAAGAAGTGGCCTTGGCCTAATTTACTGCCTGGAAGGACTGACGAAAACTACGAGCTACCTCAGGGAGATAATTCTCTATCCCGGCCGAGATTCGAACTGAGTGCATATCAAATGCAAATCTAGGGTATTACCGCTAAGCTAGCCTGCTCGATGCCACCCTCTTACGGAATGCTCCATTATTACTATTATTATTATTACTAAGTGATCAACTAATCTTACAAAGCAGAGTCTAACTTCACAAGCTACCAGTTGCTCAGTTATTCAAGAAATTCCAGGCCTCTTACAAAACCCGAAGGTTCATTACCATGTCCACAAAAGCCCGCCTTGTGCCTCTGTTACGACAGTAAGGAGCCTCCGCGGAGGCAGTCCTATCAGCATGCACGGCACGCCACGGCAGATCATTCCATTCAGCACCGTCGTGCGATCCTTACTGCGAATCTAATCTCGTGATGTGTAGGCCAAATGAGTTCTGCTGTGTCCTTGACTGCGCGCGCATACGACTGCACAAACAGATTCCATCTCCACAACGAGACTTCAAGGCATTCTGTGTGGCCTGAATGGGTGATACAGGGCGATTAAAAGTATGCGCAACTTGGCGCGTTCGAAGTGTCCTCGTATCACTATTTCATTCGAAACGTCCACGAAGTTCATGAAAACAAAAGACAGGCAAGTAGCAGGACGGCAGTTCAGAACCCGACCTCCGTTTCCCATCGTAAGCTCTGACCACTCTACAAAAACCGGAAGTATACTTTGTGTAGACAAAATGGCGGAAGGAAAATCGCTCGTTCATTCATCTGTGGCTCACCAGCCATTCTTGGGCTTTGCGGCTTTTTCAGTTTCTTAATATTTTACAGTCTGTAGGATTCCTTGGACGGGGTATCAGCCCGTCACAAGGATTCTACCAGCATACAGGATAGCAAAAGAGAATAAACGCACGCAGTCATCCATACCTTGAGTGGCATTCGAACCCACGATCCCAGTGTTTGAGCGGGCGAAGGCAATTCATGCCTTAGACTGTGCGGTCGCTGTGGGAAGAAAAATCGTACGTATTATAAATTACCTTTGCTCGTTCTGATGGTGTCTCTGTTAGGTTCACTCCTGCTTACAACTCTCTCTACCACGTATTGGACGGTAGCAGAATACAGACCCTGGTCAGAACTTCTTTCGTAGTCCGCTGATCGAGACTGGCTCCGTCTACCGGGTCCCGTTACATATGATCCTTCCTCCCTTTACACCTGCTGACGGAAGCATATTCAGTTTCCGATAATTTAAACACACCTAAGACGATGGACAATGTGCAACATAATAATTTTATAATGTGCAAGAAAGTCTGGGAATATTACTTCTCACAGTCAGAGTTACTTTACGACTGGTGTTTTACCGCCAATCAGTTCGTCTTGGAGTCAAGCCCCTTGAGACTCACGACCAGAGATTATTACTTTTTTCTTCAACTGAGCCCTTGCCGTAAAAGTCTTTATGTAACACTCTCTCTGACGAGAAGATGGGTTTGTCTGTTAAGAGTATGATTGGCCTTTCGTCAAGTGTATGCATCGCACATATAGCATACGTGTATTATTGACAATTCTTCCTTTTGCAATACACGCAAATCCTCTGTGAGTACAGGCTTTGCAAAGCAGATCATGCCTATTTTTACGTATCTTATGCTACAACGGCAGCTTAGTCACTTGAACAGTTGTAAGCTTGACCACCGCCATAATACTTTTCTTTCACTACGTACTGAGTATTTGATAAGACACGGACCGCATACAAAACATCGCGTCAAATAGTTCGTCTATTATTGTGAGTGTTATTTGTACAGCGGGAACGTATTTACAGAGTCGTTGCCTAGGGGATACACAGAGAGCAAGGTGATCCCATAAGTCTCCTTTTATTTTCAAGAAACATGGGAAGTAGACTAAAACAGATCACTTTTACGGAACTTTGCAGGACCCTGTGTAAGCACATACCGGAAGTATGGTAGGACTACAGCAACTTCCAAACGGGGCCACGCCATAGATCAAGCGGTTAGTCGCTGGCTTCCCACCGCGGCGGCCCGGGTTGGAACCCGGGGACTAGTCAAGTGGGATTTGTGGTGGACAAAGTGGCGCTGGGGCAGGTTTTCTCCGAGTACTTCGGTTTCCCCTGCCAATGTTCATTCCACCAATTGCTCCACGATCACCCTCACCTATCATCTGGGGCTGGTACAATAGGCCAGAAGTGGCCGCAGTACAAGGGACTTAGTTCCACCCCACTAGCAATAAAAAAAAACTTCCAAACGATGACGTAATAGTCTGTGTCGCTAACCGAGGATGCTGTACCCTCGTTCACAAAGTAGATGGAGTATATGTACTGCTGCAGCAACGTGGAGAGCACTGCTCCATTTTCTACGCCAGTAAGATGCGGAAACGTCATGGCCATTCATCGATTTATGTTCCCATGTACTCCGTTGACATTTCGAATGGAGTAGCGATGATAACAATGTTGCTCACGTTTCAAAACGGGTCTCTAGCCATATATTCTGCTTCAGTGCCCGATGGTTGGCAAATCTGAATGACTATGCTCCAGGTAAATTTTGCAGCCATTCATCGGAATTTATCACAAAAAGAATTGCTGATTATGCAACGTAATTTTGTCCTCTCCTTCTTTCTAGTTACAGGATCGACTTGTCTTCGACTCTGAAGATGGAAGCAATACGTTACACTGAATCATCATTTTACCTACTACTTCTTTGTGGGTACATGCTTGGCTAACTCTTCGACTATGATGATGGAGGCAGTGATTTCCTGCGAAACGTCATTTTGCCTGTTGCTTCTGTCTGGCTGCATGCTTGTTTTTACTACTGGACTACGGAGTTGCAGACAGCATGTACCTTCAAAATGTCGGTAACTACCAGACTACACGACATCAGAACCTGAAATATATTACTCTCCGTTACCCTGGACAGTTATTTTCGACACTCACATAAGAACCTGCTGGGATGTAACGCGCTGTAGTCCTGTGGAAATTAGCCGATATTTCGGAGAAATGTACTGCTTCCATCTTCAGGGTCGAAGAGTTAGCCAAGCATGAAACCAGATAGGAACAGTAGGAAAGAAGACGTTTCGTAAGTACGTACTGCCCCAATCTTTAGGGTCGAAAGGTAAACCTGGCACCATACACGAAGTATAGGTCTGCTTGCTCCCCGTTTGGCTTACCCCCCATATCCTGAAAGCTGAAGCAGTACTTTCCCTTGAAACTTCGGTGAAGCCACATGCCAGAAGATAGTACACTTTATTATTACTGTATTTCGGTGCCGTCCATTACACATTTACTTCTTAATTGTTGTATCTTTGGTCCGATTGACGTCACAGGTCGATATTAGCAAAAATCTCGCCAATGTTTTCTACGAAATTGGAATATGACGCCGAGCAGTCTGGTTATGAGTACCAACGTTTCAGAGAAAACCGTTGCTTCAATCTTCTACCCTGAATAAGGAGAAAGCATGTTCCTTCGAAACACTGGTACCCACAGAGAACTCTTCACACCGGCGTAAGAACCCCAAATTTCATATGCATTGAAGAGTCCTGCTATATTTTGGGATATACCGCCGTTTAATCCGTCGAAAGGCATATCGCCTCCTTCTTCAGGGCGGAAGAGTAAGCCTGCCATCTGTTTTCATGCTGGTATCTTGCTTGGCTTATTCGACCCTGAAGATGGAGGTGATATACGTGTTCCTCCGAAACATCAGCTGACTTTGAACAGACTACACGGCACTATACCCATTCGACTTGCCACCTGCTTTCACGCTGGTATCTTGCTCGGTTTATTCAACCTTGAAGATGGAAGCGATATGTTCCTCCGAAACGTCGGTTGACTTCAATGTACTTCACGGGGTTATATCCACTCGTCTTGCCGCCTGCTTTCACGCTGGTATATTTCTCGGGTTATTCTACCCTGAATATGGAAGCGATGTATTCTTCCGAAACGTCGGTTGACTTTCAAAGGACTACACCGCTCGGCTTGCCACCTGTTTTCACGCCGGTATCTTGCTCGGATTATTCGACTCTGAAGATGGAGACGATATATTCCTCCGAAACGCCGGCTGACTTTCAACGGACTACACGGCGTTATACTCTTTTCCCAGACGGTGGTAATACTCTTCATAACCACCGGTGTGAGAACCTCAAATTAGTGGCTGCGGGCCCCTGTGACTGCGGACACAGAACCAGTTTACAGCACGTGTTACGCAGCAGGCCCGAACACTAAACATGCAATTTGCAGCAACAGACACGCAGCGGCCGGTAGCGCCTATCCGTCCAGACACAGCGATCACCACTGCTTAACTGTTTATTGTTATCCTTAATGTGTAGCATAGTGTGCCCCTGCAGGGGCGCGTCTTCCTGCCCCAAGGGGGGCTTCGTTTCGTCCCGAGGGCTGCCCATGTAACCGTCCAATGGTTCCACCCCCACGTTCTGTGCGACAGGGAACATGTGCATATGAACGCAGGCGATAAAGGGGAATTGCATTTTTCTAATTTCTATTGTAATTTTATTCAGTTTAATTGTGGATATTATACATCCCGTATGCATTAATAACCTGAAAAATAACAAGAAGTTCTGGGAAGAACCAATCGCCCACTTTACTTCGATACAAGGACTGCACAGAAAACGAAAAAATGAACGGATACACAAACACACAAGGTGATCTCATAAGCCTTCTTTTATTTCTTTTCAAAATGAGGAAAATACATTGATAAAAACTGGACACAGAACCATTTAGAGCTAAAGCGAATATGAATCAACCCTGAAAATGGAATCAGAACTTCCGTACCTACAAAACTACATCAGTCACTACAATCAGAGATGTCTGAGCTTATTGTTTTCTTGTGGGTTTGTTTAGCGGTGCTGTCACTACACACACTGCAGAGCAGCAAACAGTAGGATGGTTCATGACTGATGAACTGGAAAGGATCAGGAAGGAAGTGATTGTGACACATTCGAGGTATCATGCCGACACTTGCCTGGAGGTACTGAGGAAAAGATAGTGGGTGGCTCGGCAGATCTTCGAACCGAACACCTCGCCAATACGAGTCTAGAAGGTTACCGAAGTGGTACCCACATGGTTTGAGCTTAAAAAAGAGCAACCAAAATTACCTGTCCCGGAGCCGAGATATGAACCCTAGAACTTCCTCACACACTCGACCGAGACGTTGGGTACCATACTTCCGGTATAAGTAATCTGTAACAAACTAATTAATTAATTAATTCATTATCTCCATCCATCAAGGTCCTTCTCAAAGACGTACGAGTAACTCTTGGTCCGATAGCCAAGAAATTCGAAGCATGAACTCCAAGGTTCATTACTGTGTTCACAACAGCTCGCCACTGGTGTCTTTCCTAGGCCAGATGAATTAAGCTGACAGTGCTCTTTAACTTTCACCTTAATATGATTCTCCTATCTAGCCCTAGGTCTTCCAAATGACCTTCTTTCGTCTTATCCCATCAGAACTTCGCAAGCATTTGTCTTCTGGTATGAAAATATATAAACTGGGACAGTCGCACAGCAACTAATAGAAAAGAAACAAAACAGACACTGCTGCGTCAACATTTGCTTTTATTTGTTGTCAGTGGTATCGCTTCACGTTTCGATCCCTTTCTTGGGTCATCTTCAGGCTTACACGGATACTATTTCGCTTCTGAATTGCGTCATTAATCAATATGAATTCATGTTGTGTCTGTATGATTATTCTATACTGACAGTTACTTAATTTTAAATTGTGGTTCAAATATAGTTGATATTAAATGGATAAAAATTAAAATTATAATTAAAATGGCTAGCCTTGTGCCTGCTGCATATCGTATGTGTGTTTTTTGTTGTTCCACTATGGTACTGATATTGTGCTGTGGGTTAACTGTTTGCTGGGATATTTCTTCAGAACATAGGGCTGCTATGTGTGCTACATGCTCCGTCCATCGCATCTTATTTGATATGATAGCCATAAAAATATTTAGCGAGGAGTACAATTTATGAAGCTCCTCATTATGTAATTCTCTCCAGCCTCCTCTCACTGCGTCCCTTTCTGCATTCCTAATAAGTCCTGCAGAAATGTTGTGTGATGGTCTGTTGAAGTGCGGATAGCGTGACTATTCCGAGTACGTGTGTAGTGCGCCTTCAGTCTAGATGCTAACAAGTCAAACCGCACTACACGATCAGGGGTTTCAGCAGCACGGTGATGGTATTTAATCCCTTAAAACACAGTGCTGCTTTAACATAATAAAACTCTGCATTCTGCCCACAGAGTGTATTTGTGTGTTCCGTATGATTCTCACAATAAACACCGATTATTTCCCTAAAGAGCATTAACCGGTTGGGCTTTGTAGCGGAGACGTAATGTGTTTCCTGTGAGGTACGGACTGAACTCTGCATTCTGTCCACACAGTGTATTTGTGTGTTCCGTATGGTTCTCACAACAAACAGCGATTATTTCCCTAAACAGCATTAACCGGCTGGGCTTTGTAGCGGAGACGTAATGTGTTTCTTGTGAGGTCCGGACTGAAAGCTTTATACTATATTGTGGCATATTTGCTCAAGGCAAAATTAACCCGTTTGGAGACGGTGTCGAATGCCTCTACCGTAGCCCTGCGAGTCGTAGGAAGCGACGAAAATGGAACCCAGTGCCTGGGGGTATAAGTAGGCCACCCTGTTCCTGGGAGATATAAATCCGGGGACCTGGCCCTCCAGGTTTGGGGAGTCTCGAATCTGAGAAAGTAATATGTGGTCGTGAGTCCCGCGGGACTCGGACCTGAGAATGGCTGCGCTGGCAAGGACCAGCAGCAGTTGTAAACGACAAAGCCATCCTCTCGTGAGACCGGAAGTGTTAATTAAAAAATACTGGTCTTTCGTCTCAAGGGGTTGTCGCTAAGACGAACTGATTGGTGGTAAACCGCCAATCGCAGAGTAATCCTGACTCTGACTCAAGGCAGAATTGTGAAGCCAGCAGAGAAAACCGTTGCTAGGCAATAGCTCAGTAACGATTACGTGGTCACCCCAACAGACACGAAAGCAACAATGGAGTAGCTGTGAGAAGCGGTGTTAGAGAACTGCTTCGGTCCAGTCGTTGTGAACTGTTGCCGTTAGAAGTTGGTAGAGGGTGGGGCAGCTCGGGAAACCCAGAGAAAGGGGAACGTCCGCCGTTGCAAGCCACTGCCAAGCAACGGCTAGTGAAGACGTGACTCTGGACACTAGTGTGTGTGTAACAGTGAATTGTAAGGTGTATTCACGTGCTGTATTAAAGTGTTCAATAAATCCGATCATCAATCCAAAACCCGTCAATAGCCACATATCATTTCGATGACTTGAAGCTTCTAAGGTTTATTTCTGGAAACGCAGACTCCTTCATCCAAGACCAGAAACAGCCCACTCACTTTCATTTATCTTGCTTCTGTGGCAGAATCCGGTTTCTGAAGCTGAGACAATATTACATTGCACCATCCATATTCCAAGTAATGTCACCACAAGAGGACGGCCATGCTGATGCGTGGTCTGTATTTACTTACTGTTTACATAGCGTCACATTAATGCAGCAAGGATCTAAGGAGCACGCTGACATCCTTTAATTTCCCTCAATTCATGATCTGTTGTTCTGTGCGAAATCTGAGGATATCACGGCAATAACTATAAGAGATTGTTGTCTCCTAGGATTAACGCCGTATATTCTGGTTCACCGTTACCTTTCACTGCATAACGAACAGATTCATAATTAGCATACTTCGTTTAATATTATTGTTAGAATGAAGAAAGGAACGCGGATGAAATAAGCCTGGGAAGTGGCAAGTATGGAAGATATCACAAATGAATACGAAAGTTTTGGTGTGAAAAATATTGTGGCATATTTTAGAAGCAGCCATTGCTAGGTAACGGCTGTATAACGCAACAATGGAAAATTGTTGGAAGCTGCGTTTTCTGTGTTGCCGTGTTGAGGCTATTTAACGAGGACCACCTGTGTTACATAAGGATTCCTCCGTATGGAGGCGGAGTCGAATACCTCCACCGTAGCCCTGCGAGACGTAGGAGGCGAAGAAAAGGGAACCCAGTGCCGGGGGATATAACTGGGTCACCCTGTTCGTAGGGGATATAAATACGGAGACCTGGCCCTCCAGGTTGGGGGAGTCTCGAGTCTGAGACAGTAAAACATGGTCACGAGTCCCAAGGGATTCAGACCCGAGAAAGTCTGCACTAGCAAGGTCCAGCAGCATATACAAAAGGCAGACCCGTCCTCTCGTCAGAGAGGGCACCCCACAAAAACAAGACCGTAAATGCGAAACGTAATAAATATCCGGTCATGAGTCCCACATGGGGCTCGACACCAAGACTTACAGACCGACTGACCGTCAGTCGCAATGTGACTTGGACTAGGACATAAGGATTATGACAGCAAGGGTTCAGTTGACAAAAATTTTCTGGTTGTGAGTCTCAAGCGACTTGACGCCAAGACGAACTAATTGGCGGTAAACTGCCAGTAGCAAAGCAGCTTTGACTTTGACTTATGGGAGAGTTCCTCGCGTGGATGTTGGTTGGAAATCCTCCTCCGTAGTCATGCGAATCATAGGAGGCGACGGAAAGGGAACTCAGTTCCTGAAGGTGTAACTGGGCCACCCTGTTCCTGGAGGATACAAATAGGGAGACCTAGCCCTCCAGGTTGGTCTTGAATCTGAGAGAGTAAAATACGGTCATGAGTCCCGCGGGACTCGGACTCGAGAGTTACTGCACTGGCGAGGACCAGCAGCAATTGTAAACGACAGACCCGTCCTCTTGTCAGAGAGGGTGCCCCACATCAACATACCTGCAACTGTCTGACAGTAATAAAAATCTGGTCTTGGTCCCAAGATGGGCGCTTGACACCAAGACAGGTTGGCCGACTGGCCGTCGGTCGTAACATATCTCTGACTCTGACTCTAACTTGCGAGAGAGTCTTGAGACGGCAGTTAGAAGAGTAGGAGGTTGGTGTGAGATGGCCGCCAGCCTGCGAGGACGTGGTCCCGGGAGCAGAGGAACGTCCACTGTTGGAAGCCGTTACCAAGCAGCGCGGTGAAAGCCGTGACTCCGAATACTAGTCTGTGTGACAGTGATCAGTAAAGTGCAGTCACGAGTCACGGCGAGGCTCCGCCTCTCTCATTGCACCTGCCGTGCTTGAGACTGAAGCTGTCGGCGTGCTTAACTAAGTACTTATGAGGAAGGGAGGTGTAGCTCCACGTATGGAGGTGCGTGGTTGTCTTCAGGACCCCATCTGCTTTAACCTGAGGATAAAGAGACCGGGTACCCACAGGACAGAAAGTTGAGTGGGCTCCAGAGAAAGTTTTGATGCTGTGAAGTTAAAAAAAAATCTTGCCCCTGCAGGGAATCTAGCCTCAGTTCTAGTCACTATGCCCTCTGAGCTATCCAGGTTCCGTTATATTGGGTATTTTACGGCGTTTTCAGTATCTAGACTACATAACGTTGAACACTGGGCCGACAGACGAAAATGAATTGGAAAGGATTCGGTAGGATTAGGTCGTGGCCTAATGAATATATTCTGACGTAATAGCGTGACTATAGACGGGAGTTGGAGTGGTGAATGGATTTACTGACGACTTATACACGCCACTCGGAACTACAACCAATTGCAGCGCCACCGTTAGTCTCCACAATTTACATAGCACCCACTAAGCCCTTTTCAGCCTCCTGTGTCTCCACCAGACGTTCCCTGGCATCGGCTCCTAACAGTGAAGATCCTTCAGCTTCACGCGCTCAAGTCCTCTCTTCACAGCCTCCGGTGCAGAACTCACTCTCAACTGACTTTGTCGCTTGTTTATAACATCTCGGCATCGGTACGGACCAAGTAAAAACACCCCCTTTCCATTGTTGTAGTCCAACTGTTGCATTAATACGAATTTGCTGCCTAGCAACGGGAACGTGTTTACCAAGCCGTTGCCCAGAAATAGCCGCTGTTTGCAGAGTCACTGCTTAGTTAGTTAGTTATTAGAGAGGGTGGGTTTCCCCATGGACTGAGACCTGTATTGGTCCATTGTGCTTCCCTCTATGATTTCTACCAGTCACTATATCCTACCGGTACTGGTGCTTACCATCAGTCCCGCCCAGCCAGCGAGACCGGCTCTACTAGCTGAGAGGTATCTATAATGCTTCCCCCATCTACCAGAGGTATTAGAGACTGCTGTTGGGCGGGAAACGTCCGTTAATTTGGCTCAGTGACGTCCTTTGGAGATATAAGGTTCTTTTACGTGCCGTAAAGCTACGACACGGGACCCACGGCTTAAAGTCCCTCCCGGAGGACTTGGTCCCTGAAATTTTCCGCCCTTAAAAATTCGACGACCTCCGCCGGGTATTTGAACCCGCGTACTACGAGTCATGAGGTAGGAACGTTACCTCTAGACTACGGAGGCCGCTGAGTCACTGCTTAGTAACAGGTCTATACGATCTGGGCATTCCCTTGAGAGACCGAGGAAAACCATGGAAAAGTCAGTACAAACAGCCGCTGTGCCGGTCGAGATTCGAAGTGGGAAGCTCCCGAATTCAAGCCTACAGTGCTGTTACGGGATGAACTCGTTCCGTGGGTCCGCTGTGACTCAGGCCTCTTTTATATGAAAAGAAAATATCCTTCAAGACGCCATGGGCAGCCGCAGTTTCCTGAATGGTCCTATCAGTTTGCTACAGACGGAGACCGAATGCTTCGGCACCCGGGCCCACGCGCTACACACGCCAGTGACAGTTCAATTTCATAACAAATCTGTAGCAGTCTATAAACATAATGTTCGGGTAATGTCCTGCGCAACAGACACGCATTTCTCTGCAGAAATGTAGTTCTCATCTCTACATAAACAGAAATCACGAGGCTGTCACGTAACTCAGGCGGTTAGACGCTGGTATCTCACCGCGGAGTCTTGGGTTGAACCCCGGCTGACAATATGTGAGATCCGTGGTAGACGAAATGGCAATGGAGCAGGTATATTCTCCGATTTTCTTTGGTTTCCCCTGTTAATCACTATTCCACCATTGCCGCATTTCCATCTGTGCTGTAGCCCTGATCACGCAGCACATTATCATATCGTCGGTCTTCATCTCTGACCAGAATTTGTTTGCTGACAGAGTACGGACCATGAAGAGGGCGTTCATGTCGTGCTTCTGCATACTACACTAACATGAATCAGGGCAAGCTAAAGAATGAACTCAAATTTTTAGTATCTCTGGAACGTGCCGGCGGTTGGAAAACCTGACAGTAAGAGACCTCTTGGAAGACCTAGGTGTAGACGAGAGAACAACATTAAAATGGATGTTAATGAAATTGGGCCCGGAGGATGTGGACCAAAATCATCTGCCTTAGGATCGAGTCCAATGTTGGGATTCTGTGAACACGAAAATGAATCTTCAGGCTACGTAAAAGACAGAATTTCTTGGGTAGTTGTACAACTGTTAGCTTCTAAGGAAGGTATTTACTCTGCACAGTTAGAGAGAAACAGAGAGGACTCCAAGAGTCATACAAACCGTGTCATTAGAGCTGTGTCAATGCATGTGTAAGGTTTCGTGGAACTAATTTCTTTGAACGCGTGGAAGCCATGCGTGTAGCCTAAGGTTCAGATATCGCTTCAAAACAGCAGACTAACACCTAACGCAATGCAAGGACCGCTGAGTACATTCTTTAAAAGCAAGCTCGAAGCTGAACATGGACGGAAGGCACAGACTGAGCTCGTATGTGAACTGGAAATGAGAGCGTTAAGGCAAGAGGCAAACAATACGCAAGAAACTGCAACTTATAAACATGGCCACTGTTCTCTTGAGGACCCCAGAGATAAGTAAGTAAAATCGGTTCATAATCTGATCCGGCGATCGTGTTCTACCTTCAGAAGGGGTGGTCATTTAACGACACGGTCAGTAGCTAGACCATGCCTACAGCCTCCATGGTAGGGTGACGGATGGATAATGGATTATGCAGGATCTGAAAGAAAGCGATAAAAGAGGTGACACTATCCCTGTAACAGGCCGTGGAGGCCCACAGGCTTGTGAGACGTCGAGGCTCCCACATTTTCTAGACAATCGACTCACAGATGGCGCGAGGTTGTCAGCCTTACGCGCCGGCCGGCCGCCCTTCACCCCCAGGAATATTCCTGGTACTCATTTGTTAGAGGCTGAGTCGACCCCAGGGCCATAGTGCGGCTGGATGTATTAGGTCCAACTGAAAAATCCAACGACCTCATCGGGAATGTAACTCACGGCATTCCGACTTGTTGCACAGTGCCTCAAACCAACTAGCGGTCGTGATTAATTGAGGTGCGACAACAATATTTCTCTCATGGGGCTTAGGAAAACCACGAAAGACCTCAGTCAGGATAGCAGGTGTCGCGAACAAGAGTCGAATCGAGCACCTCCCGAAGACGAGTCGACAGCGTTACCGCTATGCTAGGATGTTTGTCAGAAGTCTCGAATGTTCAGGTTCTGACATGTACGATAGTCGGTCGGTCATTATGGGATCAATTCCGTGAAGATGAAAACATGAGAAAGTGCAGACACTGCAGACATCTATATACAGAAGGCGGCGGAAATACATTAATCAAACAAACAGCCGTGCACGTATCCTCGCACAGAGGAGCTACAGAGATCTCCTCTTTCTCTAATACATGAACATTTCGCTCCCTCCTTGACGCAGACAGAGTCAGGACAGAAGGAAGAATTTGTATGACACCTGTCATCTTTCTCTCTTCGTCGTGTTGTGCTGATAACCATTTGTTTCAGTCGAGTGGGCTGCCCTCGCTTTCAGAACTCAGAGAAGTCCTGGTTTCAGATACTGTCTATCCTGACTGACGATTCTTGCAATTTCTCTCAGACCCATCAGACACACGCCGGGACAGAAGGTTAAATCTGGCCACAGCCGCTTCCTCCATATCCGTTCCAGTTCATTTGTCACTGCCATCCTAGAATTCGACATTATGCAGTATGAGTTACTGGGACAGTATCGTTAAATAAACCGTAAATAAAACATAATTATTAATTTCTGGAGGCATTATCCATTGTTATGTTTTTAAACGACGTTTCGGAGACTGGATTCTGTCTGCGTCCTCAGGGAAAAGCGTACTCAGTTGGGCCCAATCGATAGAGCTTGTCATGTCTCTGGAACAACTCCGGCCCAACTGAGGACGGAGACAGAGTGCAGTCTCCGACAAGTCGTTTACAGAAAGTAGCAATGGATAATGCCCAAAAGATAATAATTGCATTACTCCTAATATACATACCATTATCACATACTTTTACATTTCATAAATAAAATAACTCAATGTAGGATTTGATGTTCTCTTAGCGTTCTTCTCTTCTGCCATATAACACTGTGTAGTACGCTGAAAGTCAACCGACGTTTCGGAGAAACATACCGCCTCCATCTTCAGGGTAGAATAAGCCGAGCAAGATACCAGCGTGAAAGTAGGTCCAAGAAGATAGTAAGATAAAGTTGTTCCTGTGCTTAATTAATTAAGCACTACACCATGCAGGTGTATGGGGAGTGGATGTATAGATCCACATTTTCTTGACCTCGGCACTAGCTGGAGGTGAGCGGTCAGCTTCACGCTCCGGCCACTTTACATACGGGGAATCAGCCCCTGGTACCCATTGGACAGGAGGTTGGGTGGGCACTAGAATCGGTCTGGACGACTTGGAGAAGATCTCCCAGAAGACGGTAACTTGAAAATAGTTTCATCATTTTACGTTCATTCTTTTCCGACATGTTACGCTACCGTCGTAATTCGTAGCGCCAGAATTGACATGTAAGATCCCAACCCTCCAACCAATATCACGTGATGCAGCTTCCCTGTCTGTAATTTAAGACAGTTTAATTAGTGGTCATCTTATATGTTTTATGGGTGCGGATAAATATTACTGTGATAAGCTTTCGAAACTCGATAACACTGCCATGAGACGAACATATTTCAGAAGCTGGCACTTGTGACTATGAGTGACGTATGGTGTTATTACAGAGCGCCTGCAATGCCGGCCCACGCCTAACACAGTAGCACCACCCTCCCCCAACAAGGCCATAATTAACGAACACCAAAGTGGCCAGCAAGCATGACGTCTTCTCGGGCAGGAACAGGTACAGCGAGGAGAACAGTCATTCAGAAGACGCTAACAGTCGCTCAGCTAGTAAAGAAATTACACGTCATTTATGCAACCTGGGCAAGGTTCATTACTGTGTTCACAAAAACACGCCACTGTAACTTATCTTGATTCAGATAAATAAAGTGCTCATTTTCCAAACCCATTTTTAAATATCCGTTTTAATATTATCCTTCCATCTGTGTCTAGGTCTTCCAAGTAATCTCAAGAAGGCGTGGTTTGTCCTGACGAACTATATTTAAAAACTACACAGAACTGGGCAGGCTGGCATAGCGGTAACGGTCTGGGTTCATGTTCGGGAGGTGCTCTGTTCAGACAACCAATATCATCGCGTTTTCGTGGTTTTATTCAGTCCGTACAGATACTTGTCGGGATACTACCTCGATTAGGTGACGGCCGCTTCCTTCAACATCCTTCTCNGGATGGAAATTAGTGGAGAAAGGAAGTGATTGCGTGTGATTGTGAAATTGTGTTCGTACACCTGATGATGACCTCCTGAGGTCGAAACATGTAGTGTGGCAGTAAATAAAAAACGTGTTGTGTGGTCGGTAGATTAACTTTAACAATTATTCTACTGTTGTGTATTCGTTGCCGCAGTAATGTTTTTACCAAGCCGTTGCCTAGCAACGATGGAGGGATACACATATAGACACACAGACTGATGGGAGGAATTTATGAAGTACGTCGTTGATATATGCTCAGGTGCCATGACATACATACCAAATTTAAAAAAGACTGGTTCAGCTATTCAAAAGTTGACACACACAGTGATGATCGCATAAGCCTACTTNACCAGTTTACGACCTAACCAGTGGAGGCGAGGAGGGATAACTCCCCGCCCCCCTACTTGCAGTGTTACGGTGGTAGCAGAGGAGGCTGACTCCACGCCCCCCTGCGCCGCTAGGGCATAACAGTGGCGGCAGCGGGAGGGCTACCTCCACGCCCCCTGCACCACGTCATTACACTCAGTACAATGCGTTCTGTGCACAGCAGTGAAAGGGTTAAGATGGAGTTCAGAGCAATAATCACAACACTTATGGTTTCTAGGACAGACCAGTGTATGAACAGGATCAGATAACCATAAACAATGTTGTACTGGTAGCAATTCTGCGCAGTACAAACAGAACCGAGGTTACATTTCTCTAGTAACGACACCACACATGACGTCCTTCGGGAACGAAACAATTAACTGCCATAGTCTCAAAGAGATTGGTTCTCTTTGCGTGCTGCATCACACGGCTCCTGCGAACAAGGCATCCTGTGTGGGGTAGAACCCTCCCGATGAGGTCATCGGATTTTTCAGTTGATCTAATTCTTGCAGCCGCACTATGGCCCTGAGGTTGACTCAGCCTCTAACAGAAATGAGTACCAGGAATCTTCCGGGGGGTAAAGGGCGGCTGACGCGTAAGGCTGACAACCTCACCGCCCTCTGTGAGCCGACTGTCTAAACAAGTGTGGAAGCCTCGACGTCTCACAACCCTATGAACCACCACAGCTTGTTACAGGGATAGCTTTACCTTACTGCCTTTCACGGGGGGACATGCCGAATGGCACGTTAGTTTTATGCACTGATGTTATCCAGGACCTCAGCAACCCTCTCACTACAATGCTTTATTGGAATCCGTCATAACACAACAATACACGACGGATTCCAATAAAGAATTGTATATAATAAACACAACAGGATGCACGAAATGAAAAACACTCTCGGTTTTTGAAGGGTGCACCGTTCGAATCTCCATGGATACCCGTATACAGGAGTACGAATGTCCCCAGTTTTCCCTAACCTGGGGGTACTGTTGTTTTATTGGTGCCAAAAATGTATTTAAAAACTGATCTGAAGTTCATCTACACAGCAATTAAAATTGAAATTCCATTGTAAGGGAAACACATAAGGTCTCCATAACAAAACCCAGCCGGTTAATGCTGTTTAGGGAAACAATCGCTGTTTATTGTGAGAATCATACGGAACACATACATATATCGTGTGGGCAGAATGCAGAGTTTACTTAATGTTAAAGCAGGTGTTCTATATAGTTACCATTATGCTTTAAAATATTAATTTCAGATCTCGAACAAACATCCACTTAGTTTCTCAGTTCCTTGAAGTCTACCAGCCAAGGAAACTTAGTGTCTGAGATTGATTTCATGTGGTAACTTTTTATACTGTTCATACAGAAATGTCTATAAGAAAAAGGAAAAGATAAATGAGGACCGTAAAAAACGGACTACACTCATCATTCTTGTCCGCATTTTATGTTTGACAGGTTAAGAAAAAAAATGAATTGTGAAATTATGCATTCACTCTTAAATAAGTAGCACTAATTCTCATCTGACATCTCTATCAAACATGTCATGTCAAGACTGTACTGTCAGTGGCAAAATAATTGCACTTCTTGTCATCTCCATATCAGGAACAAGGCATCTGCAAAACACCGATCCGTAAATAACGACACACAGTTTAAGTAAAGTTGCCGTAGCGGAACGCGAGGCTAAACACGGCCAATAAGTCTCGCACAGCCCGTCACCTGACAAGATCCTGAGCCAGCGCCATAACCTGCTTCCCTTGGGGGTTCTTCTTAATCCTATACCCCTCTCGCCTTGTAGGGCTTCCAAGTGGACGTTTTCCCCGTCAAAACACAGACTGAATTCCTTGTCTCTCCAATCCCAACAACCCACACTTCCGTATCCTAACAACGCCAGTTGACATGCATAAATCACAAGTTCCTTGTGAAGTAATGTCCTGAAATCTTCACTCATTTCTTCCTTCGTAGGTATGCCTGAGCACCACACTTTCAAGCGCCTGAAACTAATGGATCTGAGGTTCTCAAAACGTTGAGTGTACAGGAACATTTTATAGCTTACTGTAGGTGTAGAGAGGTTGTAAAGCTATTTAGGTTCCTGGTGTCACCGTACAGACTGATAAGGACCTGCAACAGTGTGCAGAACTGCACTTTTCGTGACTGTACAGGAACATTTTATAGCTTACTGTAGGTGTAGAGAGGTTGTAAAGCTATTTAGGTTCCTGCTGCCACCGTACAGCCTGATAGGGACCTGCAACAGTGTGCAGAACTGCACTTTTCCTGATTGTACAGGAACATTTTATAGCTTACTGTAGGTGTAGAGAGGCTGTAAAGCTATTTAGGTTCCTGCTGCCACCGTACAGCCTGATAGGGACCTGCAACAGTGTGCAGAACTGCACTTTTCGTGACTGTACAGGAACATTTTATAGCTTACTGTAGGTGTAGAGAGGCTGTAAAGCTATTTAGGTTCCTGCTGCCACCGTACAGCCTGATAGGGACCTGCAACAGTGTGCAGAACTGCACTTTTCGTGACTGTACAGGAACATTTTATAGCTTACTGTAGGTGTAGAGAGGCTGTAAAGCTATTTAGGTTCCTGCTGCCACCGTACAGCCTGATAGGGACCTGCAACAGTGTGCAGAACTGCACTTTTCGTGACTGCACAGGAACATTTTATAGCTTACTGTAGGTGTAGAGAGGCTGTAAAGCTATTTAGGTTCCTGCTGCCACCGTACAGCCTGATAGGGACCAGCAACAGTGTGCAGAACTTCACGTTTTGCTGACCAGTAAAGATGGGGGTTGGCACAGATTTATGTAGTATTCTGGGGTTTATGACATCACAAAATTTGAATACTCCTTTAATAACGTACCCCGGTACGCGAAGTGAAACAGGTCGTATGGAGGAGCATCTCCTGGAATTAACATCGGCACTAGCTGAAGGTGACTATAAATGATTGTTTATATCCAATTTACCCGCTCCATTTGTATTGGGAATTAACGTTTAACCTCACTGTCAAGTGAAGGACGGACGAATGCATTGGATAAAGAAGCATTTTGACAGCTGCCATTATAATGATTACACGTTGCGCTGAACTTCACTGGCCACAGGGCTAGAATTGTCGGATTGCTTTCACTTCAGAGCCAGAGTTCCGGGATTGCGCCTGGGTAGGGTGATCTTTCAATGTGTCTAATCAAAAGAAACAGTCATTCAGTTAGGCCCGTCACTTCAAGGTCATTAACAAAAATGTCCATAAGTAACACCTAATTAACATTACTCATCAACCGTATGAATTACTGCTGAAGAGAGGACAGAAAGGAGGGGAAGTGGTGGGTATTTGAGGCACTAAATATGGACCAGAAAGTTTTCCAGCTTTGAAGTTTCGCAAGCCGTGTCTGATCATTACTTATTTACTTACTTACTTACTCATGGAGCTGAGCCCTTCTGGAGGAGCCGTCAATTCTGCAGCTACTCAAGAATTTCCCAGGACTTTATGGAACCCGAAGGTTCAGTACCGTGTTCACAAGAGCCCTCCACTGGTCCTTATCCTGAGCCAGATCTATCCAATCCATACTATCCCATCCGATCTCTCTAAGATCCATTCTAATATTGTCCACCCACCTACGCCTTGATCTTCCCTGTGGTCTCTTACCTTCTGGCTTTCCCACCAATATCCTATATGCATTCCTCGTCTCCCCAATTCGTGCTACATGACCTGCCCACCTCATCCTCCTTGACTTGATCATTCTAATTATACTTGGAGAAGAGTACAAATTATGAAGCTCCTCATTATGCAGTTTTCTCCAACCTCCTGTCACTTCATCTCTCTTCGGTCCAAATATTCTCCTCAACACCCTGTTCTCAAACACTCTCAGTCTATGTTCCTCTCTTAATGTCAAAGACCAAGTTTAACGCCCATACAGAACCACAGGCAAAATTATGGTTTTGTATATTCTAATTTTTATGTTCTTGGACAACAAACGAGAAGACAAAAGGTTCTGGACTGAATGACAGCAAGCATTACCCGAGTTCAATCGCCTCTTAATTTCCTCCTGAATCAGGTTTCAATCTGTTATCGTTGTTCCCAAATATCTGAACTGTGCCACATATTCAAAAGATCTGTTTCCTATCTTTATGTCACGATTTTGCCCTGCATTTTGGTACGAGACAGTAACATATGCTTAGTTTTCTCTGTGTTTACTTCTAGACCAACCTCTCTACTTGCGTCAATTAAAGTTTGTATGCGTGTCTGATCATGCTCCTGATAAACGTGGATTGAATATTAGTCTGCAATGCACCTAAATAATAAGTTATACAAAAATCCAGTTCTTACCTCACAGGAAATATATTACGTCTCCGCTACAAAGCCCAACCGGTTAACACTGCTTAGGAAAATAATCGCTGTTTATTGTGAGAACCATATGGAACACATAAATACACTGTGTGGGCAGAATGCAGAGTTCAGTACGTACCTCACATGAAACACATTACGCCTCCATAACAAAGCCCAACCGGTTAATGCTGTTAGGGAAACAATCGCTGTTTATTGTGAGAACCATACGGAACACATAAATACACTGTGAGGGCAGCGTTCTTTAATGTTAAAGTAAGAGGTACAATGTTATAACAAATTTGTTCCACTTGAGCTGTCACGGGTTATTGTAATGTAGACGACACTGTAGGAGTCAAATAGTTAAATCGGAAAGTGTTAATCCTTCTATCGGCATTTCGTTGGTTTCCTTGGATGGAGGCGTCGGTTCATTCGAGACTTCTGTGTACATAGCAAAACACAATACAGGCACGATATTGATTCGAATTCTTCATCTCAGTGAAGGTGAGAAGCCATACACACAGATCTCAACCGTACAGCTCAAAGTGCCTTATATGTATATATAGTTTTGCGACAGGCTGATCACCCGTCCAAGGAATCCTACCGACTGTGAAAAATGATCACGGAACGGAATTAGAGACCTGAATCCTGAATGGGCTGGAATAGCCATTAAAAATATATATATTGTCGCGTGTAGGGGTGACTATTAGCTGTGGTTTCGATTGCATGATTGGATTTGTTGACACCTTATACAAACCACACGTAATTACAAGTAATACAGCGTTACCGCAAATCTCCGCATTTTATACTTCACTGCTGCAAACAGTCTATTACAGCCTTCACTATCCGTTTCCCGGCAACGGATTTTAACATAGGAACTATAACAGTCTCAGTGAATTACACACTCCAAATATCGCGGTACTACAGCACACATGAAGTCTTGTCTTCACAGCGAGACTATCAGCTCCACTGAACTGCACTAAATAAGTCTGATACCTCAATTCCCTGTTCCCCAGGCTCGTATCCCGGCAGGCTGGCGTCTCGAAACTCAACTGACTCGTTGCAATTTCTTCTCAGTCATTCGACTAAGATACTCGTTATACGGACTGGGGGCGGGCACAACAGGAAGAAACCATTTCCTAACAATTCCTCTATTGTTAATGGAGGTGTGTTTACCTCGCCGTTGCACAGAAACGGTAGTTCTTCTATCGTTGCGTGCGTGTTCATTTCCGAGGGAACCTGTATACCGAGTCGTTGCCTTGTAATGAACGCATACTCTGGCCCCGCTATTCCGGCTTTCAGGCATCATGTCACTATATATGTATATATGTATGCGAAATCATCGCTGGATGAGGGTCGGTTGTATACCTATATTTTAAGATTTATATTTTTACGTACCAGACAGGAAGCAAACAATTCTGATCTGAAAGGCAATAAACATTCCCAAAATTTAAATGGAATTTGATGCAAATCTGATTTGTTACCGACACCAAATATTTAATATCAACCCATTAATTTTATAAATCATGTGATATGAGGATTTGAAGATGAAATTCTATAGTTTTATCTTTTTGGTCACGATATCGTGTAGTCTTGTTAAGTAGTTAACAGCGTTTCGGAGGAAACTCCTGCATCTTTTCATGGTATAAACGAGTATACCGCTGCTCCGTTGTGTTGGTAAGCGACTGCCAGAATACAGATTATCATAACGGAGACTGCCACGATGTAAATTCTCACGACAATGGAAAACTCAAATCCATGTAAGCTAATTAGTTTGCCTTGTGTGGTCTGGCAAATTCTGGCATCGTGAATCTGAAATTCCGGGGCCAATAGTGATTAATATTTGGAAGACGCGAGCACTCGTTCAGTCACTGACTTTACCATTAATCTCATTGGCTGTCAGTCTCGCACCATCAATTAGACAGACGAAAGACCACACTCAGACCTCGTGTCTGTCACTCTTGTCTCCGCAACTGTTTGCTTCCAAAGGTCAACTCAATCTGTATGAAAATGGAGCTCGGGTACATATCCTCAACTAATGACCCGAAACTCCACTCATGGGCACAGAATAAAAATGACCAATGAGTAAGTATCTAGTATATTGCATGTGCTGCACGAACGAACGTGCGTCATCGTTACTTAGTGACGTAGCCTGTTACGTCTCATCAGAAAGCTACTCCTTCCAGTGTTCATACACCGGTGGAAAATTCAAATGTACGTACAGTTGGTTGAGGCACTATGCTACAAGCCGGAAGGTCGCGGGTTCAAGTCCCGATGGGGTCATTGGATTTTTTTTCAGTTGACCTAATCCTTCCACCCACACTATGGCCCTGGGGTCGACTCAGCCTCTAACAGAAATGAGTACCAGGAATTAATTAAATAATTTTCCTAGGGAGTAAAGCGCGGCCGGCTCGCAAGGCTGACAACTTTACCGCCATCTTTGAGCCGATTGTCTATAAAATGTGGGAACCTCAACGTCTCACAACCTTATGGGCCTCTACGGCCTGTTACAGGGATAGCTTTACTTACTTTACTTTACGTACGTACTTTTCTTCCGTAAGGTTTACTACACCATGTACAACGTACCATGGTTCCTAGAGTGAAAAGGTAAAGTTGTCCGTGTGCTTAACTAATTAAGCACTACACTATGAAAGCGTATCGGGGAGTGGGTGTACAGATCCATATTTTCTTGACCTCGGCACTAGTTGGAGGTAAGTGGTCAGCTTTACGCACCCGGCCGCTTTAGCCCCGAGTACCTATTGCATAGGAGACTTGATGGGCCCCAGAGCCGGTCTGGACGACGTGGAGAAAATTCTTCACCCTACTGGGACTCTAACTCCGACCCCTCGGTCGTCCAGTCCGTAGCCACGGTTCCTAGGGTAGATGGACTTAACAGGCCCACTTCACCCTTTCAAGCTTGAGATATAGAAAAACATGCAGGAAATCGCGGGTTGGGGTGACACAGTAAGCTGATGAAGTGGAACGTCAGTTTCGAACATGAAAGTTATCCTGGGCATGAGTAATGCTCATTAGCCTGGGTGTTCATGAAAAGAACTTATTAATTCGCATTAGATATTAAGTTTTGTAAATTGTTGTGGACAATTGGAAATGGAATTAGCACAGTCTGGAAAGGCGTTCCGTGGGCCTCCACAGCAAGGGGTTTAATTTTAATTCGTTTAAATCCGGATGCCTGAATGAAAAATATACAGTATCAAATTTGAACTCTGGGATTATCTCACCACATTACTGAAGACATAAAAAGTGGAAAATAAGGTAAAGTTGTCCCTGTGTTTATTAGTTAGGCACCATGCAATAAAGACATATGGAGGAGTGGAAGTAGAGCCCACCTTTCTTGATCTCGGCACTAGGTGGGGTTAGTGGTCAGCTTCACCCTCGGGGAAAGAGCCCCCGGTACCCACTGGATAAGAGACTGGATGCGCCCCAGAGGCGGTCTGGGCGATGCGGAGAAGAGAAAAATCTTGCACTGACGGGAATCTAACCCGGGCCGTCCAGTCCATCGCTATATCGACTCAGATATCCCAGGACTTTCGGATGGGCGGTTAAATTGCTGCTAGCCTTCGCCAGCACAGCCATTCCTGGCTTCAGGCTCCTCGAGAGCCATGACCAAGATTTGTCTCTCCCAGACATGTACGTGTTCAGAAACGGGGCCTCCTCTTCGACGAGGGAGGGGAAATACCTACAGAATGTCAACTAAATATATACAAATCCAGTCGGTACCTCACAGGAAACACATTACGTCTCCGCTACAAAGCCCAACCGGTTAATGCTGTTTAGGGAAACAATCGCTGTTTTTTTTTTTTGTGGGAACTATATGGAACACACAAATACACTGTGTGGGCAGAATGCAGAGTTCAGTTCGTACTTCACAGGAAACACATTACGTCTCCGCTACAAAGCCCAACCGGTTAATGCTGTTTATGGAAATAATCGCTGTTTGTTGTGAGAATCTTAGGAAACACACAAACAGCTTCTTAATGTTAAAGCAGATAGGAAATATAGTTACCCCTGTGCTTTAAGTGGTTAATAAACTGGAGGCAGTGTTTGTGGAATGGAAACGCTATATGCAGAATATGGAGGGCGAACATTTCTACCCATAAGTACGTTCACGGAACATTTGCAAATCTAGGAGCTATAACTTCTCAGACGCAGAACAAACTGTGACTTATTCAGAAAGAGTTAACAATACCGTGCACGATTTATTTAAAAACGAACACTGGTGAAAATGAATCACATGTCAGAGAATATTTGGCTAGGTCCGGGAATCGAACACGATATATTCTTAATTTGATGTCTCAGACCCAAAATTGTATCTTAGTCTGCCAGACTTCACATTCCGACTTTGATATCTATGAAGGTTACCGTCTTGAGCGATGTGATACCATGTAGTAAGGGTTGATAGTTACCGACGTTTCGGAGTCGCTTCCTGCCTCTATCTTCAGGATATAAGAATCAAGATGTGAGGTTCTTACGGTGACAATTATGAGGATTACAGTATTCAAGGTTGTGACACAGTGCAATAGACAGTTAAGAGCATTTCGCAGGAGTTCCAGACTTCTTCCTTAGGGTATAAACATCGAGATTTTTGGCTTTGACGACGGGCGGTTATTACAGCCTTTTGTGATGTGGCAACATGCGGTCTGGCAGATGCTTACAAACTTTTAGGAGGTACATACTGTCTCAATCTTCAGTCTTCCACCGTGATGACGTCAATTTCATCTGAAATTTTGGCAACTGCATGACGTCACATCCCCCCCCCCAAACAGTAAATCTTCGTATATTAATGTTTGTCTTCCTCTCAACAAAACAGATGAAAAGTAAGAGTCTTAAATGAGAAATGAGCTCTTTTTCAGTGAACTGACGTGTACTCACTGAATCTTACGTCATATTGCGCTCAGCCACAAATGGCTGCTTTTACGTCCTGGACTGTCCGTAAAGTAACTCAGAGATCCATCACATAAGCATGCACATAAATTATCTTTACATTTAAGGAATCACACACACACACACAGATCTTAGCAAAGATCACAGATGATTTGTAATCCCGTTGCTGCGAGGATATTCCTTTCATTTCTCGCAATAAAAATAAGAAAAGAACCTCATCGCGTGATACAGAAACGTCCTTTGAAACCACTTCAATATATTTTCAATTATAATACAATAGACTTACTGAGGACTAAATCGCAGTGCCATTGAAACTTCACTGAAGATATTTACAACATCACGATTTACACCAATGATCAGAATACAATCATCCTCTTATTATATTTATATCATTTATCATTTATATGCTCTACAGGGTGATTCTCATGTATGTCAAACTTCCTGTGTACGTTAATTCACGTGATATCCTTCTACATAAACTCCATATACATACATATAATTGTAACGTGTATTAGTGACTACAGACGGGGTTTTGATTGGTGAATAAATTTACTGACCACTTACAGGTCGTAACTCCAAATAACTATAACACTATTGCTGATTTCCACACTATAAATCACTCCACACTTCGGCAGCGTCTACACGAACGCACAAAATGTGTCCGTTGTAGAAATAAACAAGAGAGGCGAATGCTACGCTTTCTTCTGGCTCCACTGCAGCCAAAAAACTACGCGCCGCATTCTGCAACTCTGTGGTGTCCTCAGCAACGTCCGTCATAAAGTACGTTCGTTACAACGGACGCATTTTGTGCGCTCGTGTAGACGCTTCCTAAGTCCTCTGTCTACTTCCATCATTCTTTACTTAGTAACAGCTCTCAACAATGGCTATTCCTCTGTAATGTTTTCACTAGACGTTTCCTGGCAACGAATTTTAACAATTGAGATTCTTCAGCTTCCGTTTCCCGCACATTAACACCGTACAGTAAAGGAAGTTACTCGATTGTTGCTTGCATAGTCGTTGCCGTAGGAATGTGTATACAGAGTCGTTGCCTAGCAATGAACGTCTATTGTTATTTCGATATATACTTCACATATTTCTCATACACGACTGATTCTGACCACGTTACCTTAGAAACATCAACTGTTCCTATGTAGGACATTTTTGTTATTGAATACCATACAATGAAATTCGTCACTGCTAAAGCCGATTTCAGCAAAATAAAACGTTCGAGAAACGTTAATCATTATCTACCAGACTAGATGGCGGCATATCCCAAGTCAACACTTACTTCATGTGAAATTTGATGTTCTCGAGGTGGTGATTATGAAGAGTGTTCTGGGGTGTTGCTGCTTGCTTGCACACCTCACTTCCCGACCCTGATGATGGAAGCAGCATATGCCTCCGAAACGCAGGTAAACTTCAACCAGACTACATAGCATCACATCCCACAAGAGAGTACTGTTGAACACTTACGTTAATTGTACATCGACAGCACAGTGAATATTTTAAATAGAAAACTTTATTTTTTGGTACTTGTTTACTTTGTTTCAAAGTTCCACCACTCCTTACATAGATCGTGTTTTTAGACCTCGCCTCTGTCTTGCGTCTGAAGAGAAGTGTAGCAAGAAGTAACAACGCAATGGTGGCAACTGCATTGTTGAAGGGAAGATGAGGCAATGTAACTAACCCATACACACCCTACAATCCTCGAGGACTAGACCAAACCAACCGCGTGTTCTGTTGAGAAGGGAGAGGTCTCAAAACACAATACGGGAGAGTATTTTCCGAACCGTACGCATGTTAACAAGTCGATGGCGGTGGACGAGCGGTCTAAAGCAAGAACTGCCTTCGACCGCTAAAACACTTAGATCATGGGGGTTGGAATCCCACTTGAGGCATGTCTGTGTGCGTTTATTCTGTGTTTTTGCTGTCCTGTGTGCAGGTAGCGGCCTTTCGATGGGCTAATTCCCCGTCCAAGGACTTCTACTGACTTTGTAAAAGATCAAGAAACTGAAAAAGATGGCCAAAGTTCAACAAAGGGCTGTAGAGCCACAGAGAGATTCATGTTAACAAGACTAATGAAATCACCCTGTATAAACAACGTTGCAAGTAGTGGATTGGGCACATTTATGTACACCTCCATCTGACCTTCTGGCACGATACTTCTCAAAGCTTAAAGGTCTGCACATCAAGGGAGGAAATAAATATCCTACAGAACACCATAACAATCCTTTGCAATCAATGTCTTTATCAGATTTATATTACATCAGTCTGTAATTCTGCAAGGAGAAATATGGTGACGTTCCTTTCTGTTAATTAAAATACGTGTATCTAGTGTTATATACTACGTAAGGAACCCAGACTCGATCATAGGACTCTAAACTTTATGTTCAGTGTATAAATCTCTACTAACGAACGTTTCTGTAACTCTATTGCACACAATTCTTCTTGAGAAGCTGTTACTCAGCTAGGCAACAAATTTCCCCATTTTTCACGGAACCTGAAGGTTCGTTAAGGGTTCAGAAGACGCCAATGTGACCCTAGAAGGAGCAAGTTCAATCCAGAATTTTCCCTCAAATTTTATTTCCTGACGATTCATACCGATGTTACACTACTGTCCTCAGTGAAATCTACCGTGCAGATTTTGTGGATACGATTTAACCTGTCAAAACGTCGTGTATATCAAGTAAATTTCGGATAGAGGGCAAAATTCAACATTTTCATGCAACCGATTAACCACTGACACAATCATACACATTCTTGTACATGGGTGCCGGGATAGCGCTGTCGGTATAGCGACTGGCTATGGGCTGGACGACCAAGAGGTCGGAGTTCGAGTCCAGGTGGGGGCAAGAATTTTCACTTCTCCACGTCGTCCAGACCGGCTCTGGGGCCCACGCAACCTCCTGTCTAATGGGTATAGGGGGCTCTTTCCCCGGGTGTAAAACGGCCGGAGCGCGATGCTGACCATTCACCCCAAACTAGTGCCGAGGTCAAGAAAAGGTGGGTCTATACATGCACCCCCCATACGTCTCCATGGCGTAGTGCTTAATTAAGCACAGGGACAACTTTACCTTACACCTCTTTATAAAAAAAAACTTGTATTAGCGTGAGATTAATCATTGACATTATGCGGTATCAGGTTACCATAGCGACTAGCTGACGAACGTTAACATGCGACATGAACGGAAGATATGCAATAAGGTCACGAACGAGCGAGAAGTCATTTCAGGATGTCGTGTCTATTCTGTGGGTGATGATAATATTTTGACGTGAATATGTGAAGCGTACCATTCTATACAAAGGAGACGATTCACGACTGAATGTTCGTGCGTGCTATTTGTGGGAGACGGCGCTAAACGTACGTCTCGATAACATGTAGAACTGGAAAGGAATACTGGAGGAAACAGTACAGCCTCACAGTATGGACGCGTCTATAAAAGATGATGAGGCTTTTTGACGAATTCTCAAGGAATGTTACACAAACACGAATACTTATCTACAGTAGTCACTGATGGCCTGATTTACGGTATGGAGTTTCACAGAACGTACTGCATGAACACCCGCTCAGGCTCCAGAAAACTTCTACATACCAGGCCGTAAGCTTGGTTAAGCTTTCCCTATTCTATTTCCTTATCTTTCTCTTCGCGCTTCGAAAGGTTGCATTATATGGGACTGCTCTTTATACGAACATACGTCACGCCCACACGTCCCTCAACACTGCGAAATTAAACTTCCCTCTTAAAACGCGAATTACTTTTTTGTTGATATTCTCACTCCAGCTCTCGCCCTTGGGAACTGTGCAAGCGTTTGTCCTCCCGCCCACTACTCAGTCGCAGTGACAGGAGAACGTTGCCGCCAGGTCGCGGCGCAACACAACCCTGCACCCACACGCTGCCACCGTTTGTCAATAACAAGCTCTCTCACTCAATTTTATCATAGGACCGGATTTACAGTTGCAGGGGTTCTGAGGCAATGATAATGTGGAGCCCCCCCCCCACAAAAACAAATTTAGGTTCTGAAAATTCTTTTGTTTTTCATCTTATATATTCCAATAACTAAAAATACGTGTACTACCTAACTTCTCGTGATTTAAGAGCAGCAAGTGTCTCAATAAAATCTGTGATTATATTTTTGTTTTGTGTAAGCCCCGGGACTACAGTCCCGGTCCCTCCTCCTTAAATTTGGCACCGGAAGCACAGTGGTAACTATATTCACCACCTGTTAAAACTTTAAGGAATTCAAACCAATTCAATTCGCGGAGAACCCGGACGTCAAATTCTTCTTCGTAGAATTTACCGACAATTATCAATCGCTTTATGCTATCATTCGAACTGGAACAATATTAGCAGGACAGCGATAGCGCTGTAATCACTTGTGTATTGGTGTGTACAAGTGGTCAATAAATACATTCACTAATCAATACCCCGTCTATAGTCACACACTCATAAAGACGTGACAATAATAATAATAATGAGAACAAGATTTACAATTACTGAATTACTCCTACCACAAATAGAAGATAAATAAAAAATAAAATTTAAACAAGAGTTTGTGAGAAGAGCGTAAAAATAAAAACAAACTGTATCCACCGGAGTAGTTTTTTCTGTGAAACTGGCAGAACACTCAGGGGCGGACAATTTCGGCCCGTGGAACATTTGTGTTTAGCAGGAGCAAAGTCTCTGAATTAGTGTTCTAACCAGGAGAACCAACCACACTGTCAGCTAATCAATCTGATTTGCTCGAAACCAACCTTCGAACATTCCTCATTCGGCAACGGCAGAGAAGGGAGGCAGTTAAAAACGATTACACTCTATAATGTTGGCACTATATACGTGTATATACTATATACCCCAATTTTGCAATTGAATTCCTTCAATTTTAAATATAATTGTCTAGGCCTGCCTGTTCTCTGCTGCCGCATGCGCAGTTGGGCAGCCACTGTGCAGACACTGAACTATGAAATGAGGGCACAATCATCATCACTGGCACGACAGCCCTTTGTGAGCGCTGGCCTTCCTCAGGATTGTTCGCCATTCTTCTCCATTCGATGCAACATTCCTCCAGTTCTTTACAACCAAAATTCTTATGTCCTGCCACTCACATTCTTCCCATCTCAATCTTGGTCTTCCCACTCTTCTATTTCCTTCTGGTTTAGTATTTTCTTAATGGTTCTATTCTCGCCGGCAC
The DNA here is from genome assembly GCF_002891405.2 of Cryptotermes secundus. Classification (NCBI taxonomy): domain Eukaryota; kingdom Metazoa; phylum Arthropoda; class Insecta; order Blattodea; family Kalotermitidae; genus Cryptotermes; species Cryptotermes secundus. The sequence continues at coordinate 155,764 of NW_019729214.1, read as the reverse complement.
GTATTATGTGTCCAGCCCATTCAAGCCTTTTCACCTTTATAAATACAATAATGTCTGGTTCATTAAATAGTTTGTATAGCTCATGGTTATACCTCTTCCTCCATATTCCATTTTCTTCCACTGGTCCAAAGATATATCTCAAGATCCTCCTTTCAATTATACTTAACAGTCTTTCATCCGATCTTGACAGTGGCCAGGTCTCAGAGGCATAAGATACCACTGATCTTATAAGTACTTTATACATCATAGTTTTGGTTTTCCTGGGTATTAATTGGGATTTCAGGTGTTCCCTAAGGCCATGGAGACATTTGTTTGCCGCAAGTACACGCTTTTTTATTTCATCACTGATGTTATTTTTACACTTAACTTCTGATCCAAGGTAAGTAAAACTATGTACAACCTCAAACTTATATGAGCCAATTTCAATATATGCAGGTCCATTAGCAC
>NW_019729214.1:153651-154440 GCF_002891405.2 Cryptotermes secundus | reverse complement strand
TTCTTCTTGTCACTCACTGAACCTGTGGCCCGCCACTTTTTCAGAAGCCTGTTTACACACGACTTTGTGGGAACTGGCGAGTCAGGATATTTCTGACGAAACCTACGTGCGAATTTTCTGTAAATGTTTTTCCTTGCAATAGTTTCGACAATAAACACACGCTGTTTAATAGTGAACTTCATTTCCACCGTCTGTCGACAGCTGTAAACATTCCACTCCACTTCCACAGCAAGACAAAGACTGACTGTTTAATGCAACCTCGGGTTCCGATTATGCAACCATCGGCGTAGGAGCACTGCAGTCGCGGGGAGGAGTTGCATCCGTTCTGCGGTGGTATGACTCACGGCAAATTGCAGCCGCGGCGCGCACTTGATTGTACGCACTGTAGTTCCCCTTGTGTTGATGCCTGCATCTCTAACTTCCTTCTCTAATGCTATATTGAACAAAAGGCAGGCTAGGGAATCCCCTTGTCAAACTACATTTCTAGTTATTATAGGGCTGGACAACATATTCTGAATCTTAATTTGGCATTGGTCTTTCTCATAGTGACTCTGACTAAGGCGATTAACTTCCGTGGAATGTGCATCTCTTCCATTGCCAGAAAAAAAGATAATCTCTATCTATGGAGTCAGGCTGATCGGACGTCAATGAAAAGATGATGTGTTTCAATTTGGAATTCATTACACTTTTCAAGTACCTGGTGAATAGTGAAAATCTGATTGTTAGTTGATTTTCCTTGATGAAACCCACATTGGTAATCCCCAATTATGCCTTCCACAAAGGGAGAGA
>NW_019729214.1:146881-152800 GCF_002891405.2 Cryptotermes secundus | reverse complement strand
TTGAGGAAGCAAAATTTATTAATCTCATCCCATTATCGTTTGACTTGTTTTATAGGCTGTTTTCCAATAACCGATCTATATACATACTCATTCCCCACTTTGGCATTCATGTCCCCTATGATTATTTTACAATCCCTTTTTGGACATTCGCCATACATTTCATCCAATTCATCATAAAGGAGGCTTTCTCCTCATCACTTTTATCTTCAGTTGGGGAATGTGCACAAACATGGCTATAATTAAAAACTTTCCCTTAATTCGTAACCTACATGTTCTGTGAGATTTTGCCTGGAAGTCTAAAAGAAGATGCTTCTTTTTTATTAACAATAAAACCTGTTCCAAACATGTGACTCTTCTTCTGACAACTATAGAACACAACAAGATCCCTCTTTTTCATGACTCCTTTACCCAACCACCTCAGTTCTTGTATAGCAGTGATATCTAGTTGATAGCTATCGAGTTGTTTAAGTAGCATTTTTAGTGCTCCGGTTCTGTAAAGAGATAATACATTCCAAGATCCAGTTCTCAAATCCTTTAAACATTTTCCAGGTTGTCTTGAATAGGTCTGTCCGGCTAATCTTTCCTCGGATTTCTGAACGATTTAGGTTTTACGGTGTGAGGTTGTTGGCCTCACGCCCAACCCCCAACCTGGAGGACCAGGGTATCCCTCTCTGTCTGGCTCGTACCCCTTGACCTGTCCGGCATGGGTGGCCCTACTAGTAGCTACGCTACCGCCGGCATAGCTCTCAGGGTCTCAGGAGCTCTCATACCCCACCACCAAGATAAGGTGGAGATACCATTGGTGGGGAGAGCACAATCACACAACACTAAAAACTTCGAATTTTCACTGAAAACTCATTACAGAATGGGGTTGGTGTAACGGTAAAGCTCTGGACTTGGGTATGGGAAAAGCTGGGATCGAATCTTGGCCAAGACACTGACTATCCTGAGATTTTTCGTTGTTTTCATCAACAACTTCACGAAAATACGAGGATCCTACCTCATTAGGTCGTGATAGCTTCCTTCCAAAACCTTTCTAATTAATTATTCATCTATTATTCTCTTCAGATATTGACGTCATAAAATAAACAAATACTCATTCTCCCACTGCACACCCACCAATGGATTAACTGGAAAGGCGTTCGCTACGAGGTCAGTGCAACAGATGGGCGACGCAACAACAGAACTGTTGGAAACGGTGTTTTCTATGCGGTGCGTGCCTAGGTGTTATAAGCAGTAAATGTCTAGAATAGTCATACAAGACTCCGTGTGGAGGCGGGGTCGAATACCTCCACCGTGACCCTGCGAGTCGTAGAAGGCGACGAACAGGGAAGTCTCAAGTCTGAGACAGTAAAATATGGTCACGAGTTTCAAGGGACTCGGACCCGAGAAAGACTGCGCTGGCAAGAGCCAGCAGCATATACAAAAGACAGACCCGTCCTCTCGTCAGAAAGGGCGCCCCACAAAAACAAGACCGTAATTGTCAAACGGCAATAACTAATATCTGGTCATGAGGCCCAGATGGGGCTCGACACCAAGACTTACTGACTGACTGACCGTCAGTCGCAATATGACTTTGAATAGACATACATAATCATTATAACGAAAATGTTCGCAATATTGGACAAGGCGAAGCCCGACACAGAAAGTGTAAGAGACTTAAACTTGGCGGCGGCCAAGCATACGACCGTTCAAGTGACTAGACTGCCGTTGTAGCGGAAGTTACTAGAAATAGGGCATAATCTGCTGTACGGAGCCTGGATTGACAGAGGCCTTGTATATATTAAACACATTCATTATCATGTTTAACATGTAAAATGTATATATCCTTTACGTTATGACAAATGACTTACTACTATCGACAATGACTCTGAAGAAAGACAGACCCGTCCTCTCGTCGTCAGAGAGGGCGGCCCACAATAACAAGTCCTAAACTGTCAAACAGCAAGAAATATCTGGTTATGAGCCCCGGATTGGGCTCGACACCAAGACTGACCATCAGTCGCAATTTGAATTTAGTCAGTTGGAGTCGATAAGAAATTCAGGAGGGTGGGGCGAGATGACCGCCAGCCAGGTAGTTAGTTGTGAGACAGTCGTCAGCCAGTAAGGACGTGAACACTGAAACTGAGGAAGGAAGCTATGGCTTTGAAACCGTTACCAGGCGACAACCGGTGAACACACAGCAGACCGAGCTGACAGTACTGCTGCAGTGAACTGCAGTGTGTGAATTAGTGATAGCGCTATAGTTACTTGTAGTTATGCTGTAAAAGCGGCCTCCGTAGTCTGGAGGTAACGTTCCCACCTCGTGACTCGTAGTACGCGGGTTCAAATACCCGGCGGAGGTCGTCGAATTTTTAAGGGCGGAAAAATTCAGGGAACAAGTCCTCCGGGAGGGACTTTAAGCTGTGTGTCCCGTGTCGTAACTTTACGGCACGTAAAAGAACCTCATATCCCCAAAGGGGATCACTGAGCCAAATTCCAGGACGTTTCCCGCCCAACAATAGTCTCTAAGGCCTCTGATAGATGGGGGAAGCATTATAGACACCGCTAAGGAAGTGGCCGAACTCGCTTGCTCGGCGGGACTGATGGTACGCACCATTTATCGGTAGGGTATAGAGACTGGTAGAATATCATAGAGGGAAGCACAATAGATCAAACTGGTCGCGGTGCATGGGGAAACCCACCCTCTCTAAATAACTAACTAACTAACTAACTATGTTCTGTCAATGTTCAGTAAATCCAATTACCAATTCAAACTCCTTCTATAGTCATTCGTACACGTAATGTCGTTGAGTGTTCTGTGTTTGGACCGCGGTATGAAACAGAGAAGAGTTACATTTGATACATATTATACGGTATATAGGGTCATGAATTTAATTACTGACTCAGAGACATAAAACTGACAAAGGATTTATTAACTGTGAACGTCTTACAGCTACCGCCTCTGTGGTCTAGAGTTCAGAGTTCTTGACTACAGATCCAGAGGTCCGGATTCGATTCCCGCCGGTACCAGATCTTTTGAGAAGTAGTGTGTCTGGAACGGGGCCCACTCAGCCTCGTGAGGATAACTGAGAAGCTATTTGAAGGAAATAGCGGCTCCGGTCTAGAAAACTGAGATTAACGGCCGTTGGAATTCGTTGCGCTGACCATGCGGCACCCGCTATCCGTAAAAAATGATACTAACTCCGTCGACAAACGGCTGCCGCTCGGTCTGTATAGTTCGCTTGCGGACTACAGACCATGGAGTTTTCTTGTTTATTCGAACGTGCATGTATTACGTAGCAACGGCTGTTTCTCTGGCTTCACAGTTCTTACATGGATCAAATACGCCATAATATATTAATTACAGCATCTGTCCAAATTCCGTCCATATACAGTAAAGCTCCTGCTCGTAACAAAGTCCACTCACTCTCTTCACTTCCCAGAGCTGTACCCTCCCTCAAACGTACCACCACCAGAAGGACGAGCGGACACTGCCTGGTAACTCTTCTGCCCTCTCTCCCCCAAATCTCTTCTCTGTATCTCAAAAGTTAACTCCGAATCTTGTCATCGTGTGCAACCTTTATTGTCGTAAGGAGAGAAAGTTACAGCACGGCCAAAAGAACCGAATAATAAACTGTTCTATATATGAAACAGTGTTTTCATATTCAAAATTAAGGAGAATTAACAGAGCGGGACTTGGAGCATACATTGCAGAGATAAGAAACGAATACAAATTGTTTGGAAACCGCTAAGGGAAGAAATCTCTTCAAAGACGCAGCGCTAGATAATATCAAAATGGATCTTACAGAAACATGGTTTGAAGGTGAGGATTGGATTCATGTGGATGAGAATAGGACCAAGTGTCGGGCTGTTGAGAATACGGTCACGAAGAATAGGGTCCCATAAATAGCGGGGAATTTCTTGAATAGCTGAACAACCATAAGCTTCTCAAGAAAGACTGCTGCGTGGTGTTTCTGCCTTTGGCTCGGAATTAATGTTAATAAAGTGTCATTACTACACGGCGCAATTTATGTGATAATTTGCTGCAACCCATAAATATGTAAGTTAATTTTACATTGCTAATGAAGCCAATCCAAACCGGTACACACAATGTCAGCAACAACGAGCAGCACTACACAGCAAGCAACTGATTTAATTGCCTAGTTATTACACACATCACTGCAATCTACACCTCGAATCGCACTGTCAACGGGGCCAGAATTTTTCTTGTTATAAAAAAGTAATTTATAGGAAGGAGGAAGGGTGACGTGGCTAATAAATACAGATCACAGTTACAATATCACTACAGAACAGTTCCTGCTTCTTATAATGAGTTTCCTTAAAGTTTCTCTTTCAATCTGCAGGTATCAAACAGGTTATCACAGCGGTAACGCTGTACACTTGCATTGTGGCAATGTTCGTCACTGTACTCAACCAGGCCCCCGGCCCTCTCGACTCTGCTTTTCACTGAAGAAGAATGTGGCATGTGGACCCGCTGCTAGGCAACTATACATACAACGGCTGTAACTACGCAACAGCCCATAAACAGCAACCGAGGAACTGTGTTTTCTGTGCGATCCGTGCCGAGGTGTTATAAGCAGAGCCAGTTAGCTGTTGCAGTTAACCCAGTGCCTGGAGGTATAACCGGGCCACCCTTTTCTTGGGGGTTATAAATAAAGGGACCTGGCCCTTCAGGTTGGGGGAGTTTCGAATCTGAGACAGTAAAATGTGGTCATGAGTCCCGCGGGGATCATACCTGAGAATGACTCCACTGGCGAGGACCAGCAGCAATTGTAAAGGACACGCCTATCCTCTCGTCAGAAAGGCTATTACATAAGGACTATAACCGCGAGTGTTCAGTTGGAGCTGATAGCTGAGGCCAGGGACAATTACGGAACCCAGAGTAAAGGGAACGTCTTCCATTGAAAGCCGCTACCAAGCAACGGCTAGTGAAGACTGTAACAGACTGAGGAGACCTAGTGTGTCCTACAGCGATTGGTGAAGTGTGCAGAACATTCAGAGAATAGTCCTTACTTGTAGTTACGAGTTGTACGAGTTCAGTAAATCAGATTACCAATCCAGACCCTGTCTACAGTCACACTAAAATCGTTACAGCACTATCTTATGGGATATAACGCTGTGTAGTCCGTTGAAAGTCGAACGACGTTTCAGAGGACCATATCACTTCCATCTTCACAGCAGAAATGCTTGCCTCATGCTTTCACGCTGGTTTCTTACTTGGCTTATTCTTCGGCCCTGATGATGGAGGCGATATGTTCCTCCGAAACGTCAGTTGAATTTCAACCCATTACACGGTGTTATTTCACAGAATACAGTACTGTTTATAACGACCCCTGTGACAACCTCAAATCCTACACAGATTTTCGTTGTTTAGCTGAGTCTCTCCAGGCAAATGACGGGATAGTACCTCGACTGGGTCACGACCACTTCCCTCCAAAACCTTTCTAATTGAGCATATAACAATAATACTAGATACTAACAGCGGCGTTATACAAGGGTTGGATAAAAAGTAGTGGCAACACTGCTGTAACATGAAAGATGTGCGTCAGGTGGCACTAGCGCCGTCTGTAGCTGATAGCAGAAGTTCAGTTGAAGTAGTGCAGTGAGTGGCTCTGATTGTGTTTCATTGAGATGCATTGTGCATCGTCTTGAAGTGTAGGAGCCCAGTTCAAGCGCCCTAAGAACATGTTTACGAAACAAGAACAACGCTCCCGGATAAAATTGAAGTTACACGAGGTCGTAGTGCACAAAACTGTTATCAAGGACTTGCGAGAAGCATGTGGTGATGCTGCTTTGCCATATCGTACAGTGGCACGATGGGTGAAATTGTTCCGTGAAGGGAGGGATGCCATTCAGGACAGCCGTCGTTCAGGACGACCCCATGTTGACAACCATACAATTCAGCTTCTTTGCTGG
>NW_019729214.1:106740-146786 GCF_002891405.2 Cryptotermes secundus | reverse complement strand
GGAAGATGCAGGCGTTGTTCTTTGTCGCATATGACATTGATGGAATGATAATGCACCACACTATACCTCAACGACAGACAGTAAACGCTGCCTACTGCTGCAATTTCCTGCGTAATCATCTTCGTCCAGCAGTCATGAGAAAGCGACGACACTTGTTGGCAACGAACCCCATCATCCTTCATGACAATGCAAGCGCTCATACTGCTGATGCTGTCAAGGATCTCCTTCGCCGCTGGCGATGGGAGATAGTGCAACATCCGCCATACTCACCCGATATGAGTCCGTGCGCTTATGATCTCTTTGCCAAAATGAAAGAACCACTGCGAGGGTTACGTTACAAACACAAGAGAGGAGATTATTCGTGCTGTAGGGTGGTCACTGCTGGACATCAACAGAAGTGGACGCAGTGATAGTGTACGACGCCTTTCACAAATTTGGCAGAAGGTGGTACATAAGGGGGGGTCGATTATATTGAAGGAATGTAAGTGTGTTTACCTCAGATAATAAAGTCATTTCAGAACTATGGAGGCGTTGCCACTACTTTTTATCCAACTTATGTATATCCCAAATAAAACAAAAAAGTAGGTCTATTCAAAATCAAAATATTTGGTAATTATTTTGAGAACGCACAGTCTTCAACTTCTTCAAACACTTCGTTTCGCCTGCTGCATCAAGTCAAGTCAGTTAGTCCCTTCACTGGGCATCGAAACACGTTCTAATCAGATTACAAAGTCCGTTCAAATCAAATATCATCAGCGGGAGAGAGACATTGCAGACAAAAATTACGAAATAAATTACTTGAAAATGATACTGAAATCTACGCAGTGGGGTAATAAAGGGCGCTCTTTGCCGGGGAGGGAAACTGACCATTCACATCCGTCCAGTGTCGAGGGTAAGAATTCACAGGACTACAGTTCTACTTCCGTATACTTCCGATCACAGTGGCAGCGCGGTCTATCTTCGCTCGCTCGAATGCTGGGATCGTGGGTTCCAATCCCACTCAAGGCATGAGTGTTTGTTGTTCTGTGTATGTAGCCGCCTTGCGACGTGCTGATCCCTCGTCTGAGGAGTCCTACCAACTGTCTAAGATTAAAAAACTGAAGTGAAACGAATTTCACGGATGCCACAACAGGAAATAGGTAAGTTTTCATGCTGTGATACTTAATTACGCACGCATGCAGCTTTATCTTGTTGCCTAAAATAATGTTTTGCTACACCAGTATGGAGGTCAGAGTGCCACAAACCCGCTGTCAGTCGCAGGAGCTCAGAGTGAGACCAGTGACACTTGTCGCACATCGACAACGTGGTGTTTATGTGCTAAAGCAGTCCTGGCCAGAGATATGGCCTTAGCAAATTGCATTAATTGCTTTCTTTACAGGAAGTAGGTTAACATATCGCATATCCTGTAAAGCTACGCAAAATTCATGACTTATCTCACACAACCATTCTGCTATGCTGGAATGAATCTCTCTTATACACTCTGAACGTACACGTGTGTTTGTTGCTACACGGTTGCACCTATTTCCATCGGATGAAATCCGATGGTAGACATCCTTCCAGGGAAAGGTTTAGACAACTGAAAACCACAGTAAATCATTTTTGCATTATTCTTCGAGAACCATTCGTCCTAATGTACAGAAGTTTCTTTATCTGTGTCCCATAGAGTTTAGAGATTCAATAATAAGAAAAATCCTCACATAAGCTGCTCGTATACACGCCATATATATATATATATATATATATATATATATAATATAGTGGCATATTTGCTCGAAGCAAGAACTCTGCAGTCTGAAAAACAGCTGTTGCCTGCGAACGGCTCTGAAACAACATTCGTTTCTAGGCAACGACCGCGAAAGACATAACGGAATAATGTCCGTTGCTAGGCAGTAGATTCCTAATAAGCAAATGTACCAGAGCCGTTGCTGAGTAGCGGCTTCTCAAACAAACATATCCCCATGGAAACAACTGAACAGCAACAGAGGAACGGTGCTTTCTGTACACTCCGAGCCGAGACACCTTTAGAAGTCAGCTGAGATGGAGAGAGTCCCCGTTCGGAGAGGACTTGGGGCCGCAAGCAGAGGACTAGCGGTTATTAAAGCCGTTACTAGGCAACTACTAGTGAAGACACTGCGGCCTGGAAAAGACAGCGTGATTTTGTAAAGTGTGGAAATAGCAGTAATTTGCAATTGCGACCTGTAAGTGGTCAATAAATCCGATATCCAATATAAAACCCCCTCTATTGCGCATAGTATGTGACAATATAGATATCCTCCTATCGAAAATTTTCCAAAAATCAATAATAAACATTAACAATTCGAGAAAATGGCGAGGATTTCGGTTTTGCCTTAGAAAAATTGGCCATTACCTTCCACAGTTAATATTCTACGGAACAAAAATATCCATTCCAGCAGTACAAGTGGTTACGGATAAATTAATTATTATTAAACGTAAGTTTTGCTAGGCAGATCCAGCGAGCATCTAAGAACATCAAGTAACGTCCTGCAGTCCACGAAGTAATAATCTTACGGGTTGATACAGCTACAAAGACAAGATCGTAACAATATTCATGGGCACGTGATGTGTGGTGCTGGTACGAATTCCAAAATAAATAAGATTAAATCGGTTCTACAATTCACGAGAACCGAAGTTTCGCAGTTGATATGCATTCCAGAAACACATAATGTTACTCCTATAATTCACGATAACATAACTTTCGCAATTAACTTGGTACATCCTGGTCCGTCACATTAGTAATTGTACAGGGTATACACAAAAGAATGGCGCGGTTTCAAAAGTTAATAAAATATAATTTCTCGCCTTACACGGGCACAACATACACCGTCAGCGGCGGCAACTGTCCAAGTTTCTCAAGCGCTACCAGCAGTTCGTTTCTTTTGCTTACTGCGTGGCAGCGGGGTAAGTTTCAAAGATGGCGTTGCAGCAGGAGGGGGCTTTCTGTTGCTCCGTTTTGAGGTGTCCAGATCTGTGATTACAGTGTAGCGTGAGTTTCGTGCACGGTTTCAAAAAGACGCACCACACAAGAACAATATTAGCAGATCGTACCGACAGTTTGTAGAAACTGGATGCTTGTGTAAAGGCAAGAGTCCTGGTCGGCCTCGTGTGTCTGATGACAACATTGAAAGAGTGCGTGAGGCGTTTCAGCGAAGTCCCCGCAAGTCGGTGGGTAGAGGGAGCAGGGAATTGGGCATGCCAAAAATGACGGTGTGGAAGGTGTTGCGTAAGTGGCTGTGTTTTAAGCCGTACAAGATGCGATTGGTTCAGGCCCTTAAACCAGCAGACAAAATAAAAAGGAGTGACATTTTCGAGGAGATGCAGTTGAAAATGGAGGAAGGTGGGTTCGCAGAAAGACTGATCTCCGATGAAGCCATATTCTACATCAGTGGCAAGGTGAACAGACACAATGTCCGTATCTGGGGAACCGAGCAACCACATGCACCGATAGAGCACCAGCGTGACTCTCCAGAAGTCAATGTCTTCTGTGCGGTGTCCTGTGTGAAAGTGCAAGGCCCATTTTTCTTCGCTGAAGCAACTGTGCCTGGCGACTCATTTCTGGACGTGTTGGAAAGCTGGTTTTATACCCCAACTGAATGCCAATCATGGCGATTACATTCTACAGCTGGAAGGGAGCTCCCCCACTTTCATAGGAATGTATCAGTTTCTCAATCGTGTTCTTCCACAGCGCAGGATCGGACGTGCTGCTGCAAATGGAGACAACAACCTTCTCCCTTGGCCATCCCGTTCGCCAGATCTTACACCGTGCGATTTCTTTCTTTGGGGGTTCGTTAAAGACAGCGTTTATGTACCGCCATTGCCCACGTCCATCCATGGACTTCGTCATCAGATAGCGCATGCGCTGCGGGCCATTACAGCGGACATGCTGCGCCGGGTCTGGGATTAGTTTGATTACCGTGTGGATGTGTGTCGTGTGACCCAGGGTGCATACATTGAAGGTTTATAATTAACGCATGAGACTCTTGGACAGTTGCTGCGGCTGGCGGTGTATGTTGAGAAATACATTTCTTATTAACATTTGAAACCGCATCATTCTTTTGTTTATACCGTGTATATATAACCATCGTTTGGTGTGAATGATAAGAAATATGTTTTAATTTTTCACCCTTTACATGTTTCGGTCAAAACGACAATATTCACATATGGAAACCATTATTACCATGTCATAGATATAAATGCTATATCTTTTAACTAATACTAAGATGTACATTGATTTGTTAAAGCATCTAAAAGTTATTACAATTAGTCTGTTTACAAAGTAATGTTCACTATTTGCTTTAATCTAGAATCAATATCGTTCGTGCCGTTAAACTTCTCTTTAATGGAAGATGAATATATTCCACAGCGTGGTGACGAAGGCTCTGCAGTTATATTACGGGTATTATATATAGTGTTATTATGACCTCGATTTTATTCAAATGTGACTTTTTATTTTTAATCCCACCTTTGGTACCGTGGTAAGTAAAAATTCGGACAACGGACACTTTACATGTAGACCTGCGGTTATCGAACGTAACTCACTAATATTTATCGGGGCGAAAAATATATCGTACACAAGTCGTGGACAAAACGAAAAAAGTGACTAGGTTACTGGATGGATAATAACAGAATCGGGCCTCGATTCCCGGCAGGGTCAACAAATTCATGTTTTCTTCACAATGTCCACGAGGACACACGCAGCCTCCTAACCAATGGATATGGAGGGCTCTTTTCCCAGGGGCAAAGCGGTAGGGGCGTGAAACCGATCTCTCATCTGCAGCTTGTGCGGAGGTTATGAATGCGTGGAGCCATACCTCCATTCTCACATATCATGGCACAGCGATTAATCTCTGAGACAAGTTTACGTTTTACTTTCCGTACAGACATCAGTCGAGAGCAAAATAACTAAAACATGTTTCGTCTTTCAAAGCTATTCATAACGCTATAAACATGCCGCATAAAGCCACGCGTATCAAACAGGATAATTTGTGGAAGAAACTCGTTTCTAATAAAACGTAATGATAGTCGTTAGTGACATTATGTTGGGCACTCACGTCACGTATTTATGTAAATTTAAATATAGACTTGAAAGTAAAATGCCTGTAATCGCTTGTATTATTGCCCGCTATTTCATACAACTCTTCTCGCCGAAAGATTGAAATCAAGGATATAGAAAATCGACTCGCATGCTTTAAAATAAATACAACACCACCGTGAAGTACCTTGGGGGCACGCGGTAGCGTAGTTTGTTGAGTCACTATGCTATAAGCCGGAAGGTTGTGGGTTCCATTCCCGATGTCAATCGATTTTAATTGACACAGTTTTTCCAGCCGCACTACGGCACACAGTCTCTTAACAAAAACGAATACCAGGAAACTTCCTGGGGGTAAAAGCAGCCAACGCGTAAGGCTGACAACCGCAGCGCCATCTGTGAGCCGATTGTCTAGAAAATGTGGGAGCCTCGATGTCTCACAACCCTATGGGCCTACACAGCCTATCGCAGGGATAACTTGGTGCTCAAGGCTGACAACCGCAGCGCCATCTGCGAGCCGATTGTCTAGAAAATGTGGGAGCCTCGACGTCTCACAACCCTATGGGCCTCCACGGCCGTTTACAGGGATAGCTTTACCTCTACGGTTTTCAGATGGTCCCACCGCTTATACGCTATTACATATCACAGCACTTGAAGGACATTTTCGAATAACAATTCCGACGAATATCCACGCTATTAACTTAAGCTTAACTTAACAGTTTTGTTGGAAAAGGTCGTCGGCCGGACAAGTAAATTGCTGCTGACCTTCGCCAGCACACTTATTCTTGGTTTCGGGCCCCACGGGAACCCATGACTATATTTTTCTGTCCTACCGGCTCGGAAAAAGCGGACACTGTAATACCGACTTAAATGCTGTTGTTTCTTGTTCCACCTTCTAATTCTATCGTAAGTAACTACGACTAGTTTTGCTTTAGATTTCCAAGGAAAAGATATAAGCGTGATTAAGACGAAATAAAGCATGCCAATACTATATGTTATAACCCGGCCCTCCGGTAGCGATTATAATTAATTTTTGTTTTATTGTGTTTTCACTTATATGTCCCTAGGTATCTTGATCACTGACTTATGCTTTCCCCTTGGTCCAGCGTACAAACACGACGCATTCTCATTAATATTCAGACAGCTGAGTATGATTATGTTTCCGCATATTTAGCATAATATGCATATTAGCATAGCTATATCTGTCGCAACCGACGCAGGGCCCCTGGGGTACGATACCTATCTTCGTTCTGAAGTGCGTTTGCACCCTTACTTCTGCTTCAAGCTGAGTGGGTATCATGTTACACAGACTACAAGGAATCACGGGATCACTGTGTTGGATCTGGGGTCCCCACAGCGGTGACCATGAAGACTACTGTCTTACAGGTTACAACGTCGAATAGTTCGGAGACAGTCCAGTCTTCAGGGCCGAAGTGACAAGTAAAGCTATCCCTGTAAGAGGCGGTAGAGGCCCACATGGTTGTGAGACGTCGAGGCATTTCTAGACAGTCAACTCACAAATGGCGGTGAGGTTGTCAGCTTTACTCGCTGACCGGCCACCCTTTACTCCCAAGAAGATTCCTAGTACTCATTTATGTTAGGGGCTAAGTCGACCATAGTGCGGCTGGAAAGATTGGGTCAGTTTAAAAAATTCAGTGACTTCATCGGGAATCGAACCCGCTACCTTCCAGCTTGTAGCATAGTGCCTCTCAAATGCACTACCGGTGCCCACCAGTTGAGCTGTGCACTATAACTGCAATAATATTTTGATGTGGACAGATGAAGTGTAGTGTACCAGAGAAAGCAGGCGCTTTATGTTTGAGTGTCACATGTGAGAGATGGCGTTAAACGTTGGCCTCAGAGCATTATTAAATAACATGTGATGTGGGAGAAAGCGGGGGGAAGTTAACACTAGCGGTAAGGCAGCTTCTAAATCGAAACGGCGAGACTTCCTGTTGAACTCTCAACGGGTGTCAGGCCAGTTAAACGTTAAAAGTAAGGAGCTCTTTTTTTAGATCACCCTGTATGGCGGTCTGCGTTCGCGATAAATGTCGGTTGGTATGTCACGTCGCGTTTCACATGTGAACTTGCCAGGATGTCGGTTGAATTCCTCCCTGCTCATCCGACAAATAAAAGAAAACACACGGATCGATTCACGTGTTACCGCCGTTTGGCTACTTGCCGTGTCAGCTGGACCGGACGGTCTTGTCGGACGAATGAATGGGACAGGACAAGACAAGTTCCCCATTGGCAAGTACCCCGCTGTCACACTCCTCTTATTCACTGCAGTCTTATATAGGTTTTACCGACGTTAACAGGTCCGAGTGCAGATTCCTGCAATCGCCTTCTGTTCTTAGATCTACTTTATTGGCTTCTTCCTTCATTTACTATCACAGCACTAAATACGTTTTTGTTGTTGAATCTGAGGTTATCACGGCGGTAACTATGAAAAATATTGTCCTCTGGGAAGAAACACCGTGTAGTTCGGAGACAGCCCGACGTTTCGGAGGATCACATGGCCTCCCTGAAAATCAGGCGGAGTTCTTACGAAACGTCGAGCTCTGTCCGAACTGCACGGCGTTACAACAAAGAAGACTGTACTCTTTATGTTTTTGTTGAACTGGCAGTAAACGCATGGCTACTTTTTCGTCGCCCTAACTAACGAAAGAGATTACTAACGAAAGAATAAATGATACCCAAAATATTAACTACTTTCCTCTTTACGCCCAAATAATCGCCCAACCGTGTCTGAGTTGGCAGTAACAAATTCGACGGAAAAGAATGCTGTTCGAGAAGGTGATAATCGCTCAGCTGTTCAAAAAATCGTCCCTATATGGAACACGAGGTTCCATTGTTGTATGTACGTGGGTTGGAACTTTAATAGTACCAACTATTTATTTACAACTGATACAAAATAGATGCATGTTTCGAAGTTTTACTGTCCTTCAGTGTAGTCACCAGCATTGCCAGCGATGTGGAAGTCGCAGGATATCTTTAGCAGCGCCTCTTGTGTTGATAGTTCGAATGGAGCGGTCTACTGCCTGAAGAATCTCTGGAACAGTTCTGAAGCGAATGCCACGAAGTGGTTCCTTCATCTTAGGAATCAAGGCAAAGTCACAAGGGCTTACGTCCGGGGAGTATAGTGGATAGTACAGCACTTCCCAGCTTCATCGATCGAACAAATCAGCCACAGCTTGTGCTGAATGCGGCCGAGCATTGTCCTTCAAAATGATGGGTGGGTTCTGCAGAAAGTGTCGCCGCTTCTTTCTCAAAGCTGGTCGCAGGTTGTGTTCCAGAAATGAACAGTAATACTGTGCGCTGACGGTCTGCTGTTGGGGAACGGTATGCGGTAGGATAACACCATCACAGTCGTACATGAGAATCACCATAACTTTCACATTGCTGGGGTTCTGACGAACTTTTGATTCATTTTCGTGGTTACCCGTAATGACGCCGTTCGCTCTATTGGCGTTTCATTTGTGGCTCTTACGATTTGGCCCATGTCTCATCCAGCGTAATGATACGGCGTAAGAAAGCCTCTCCTTCGCGCTCATAGCGCTCCAAGTGGTTACGAGCAGCGTCGTATCGTAGCCATTTCTGCATTTCCGTCAAATCATGCGGAACCCATCGTGATGCAATTTTTCTCATGCCCAGGCGTTCCTTCAGAATGTGAAGCACAGTCGTATGCGCTAATCCTGTCTCTCGGGCCAGCTCACGAATCGTATGGCGTCGATCACTCTCCAGTAACGCGGAAAGAGCATACACTTCTTCTTCACTGACACTAGGACGACCTGGCCGACGCATGTCTGCCACATTTTGGCGTCCCTCGTTGAAGGCTTTTACCCACCTTGCCACTGTTCTGTAAGGCAATGCAGATTCCCCGCAAGCCTCTTGAAGACCTTGATGACACTGTCGTGCTGTACGGCCTCTGGCACATTCAATCTTTATCCAACTCCGTTGTTCCTGTTTCGAAAACATCGTGACAACACTATATTAGACCGCCAGCTAACACGAGGCTCAGTTCTTCTCGTCACTGCGCATGCGCGTGATATGGGAAGGGAGAGTCCATTTGCTCTGAGGTAAGGTAGGTATATAACTAACGTGTGGTATAAGCCACATTATTTGGTTCCGTTGCATGGCGTCTCTACAGCAGTGTTGGCACTATTAAAGTGCCAACCCTCGTACAAAACGCCCGGTCAATGGAGCCAATCAGACGCCAGACGAATTCAGTCATCAAGCCCAGAAACTCTCACCGTCTTTCCTTAACATACTGTAGCGTGTACAGCTGTTGCTATGCAATGACTGCGAGATAGGAGAACAAACAACAGCTCTTTCTAGGCGACGGATTGCTAAACACGGTCCCGCTGCAACGAATACGCATGCAATAGAGCTAATGTTGGAAACGGTCTTTTCTACTCGGTCCGTGCAAATGGGTTATATGGAAGACAACCGGAGCAACCCAGTCAGACCGCCGTGTGGAGGCGGGGTCGAATACTTTCACCGTGAGCCTGCGAGTCGTAGGAGGCGACGAAAAGGGAAATCTCAAATCTGAGACAGTAAAACATGGTCATGCGCTGGCAAGGGCCAGCATATACAAAACACAGACCCATCATATCGTCAGAGAGGGCACCCCTCAAAAACAAGACAGTAACAGTCTTGCAGTAATAAATATCTGGTCATGAGCCCCAGATGGGCGTCGACGCCAAGACTTACTGACTTGACTAGTCGCAATGTGACTCTGACTTTTGACTTAACCCAGTCAGTTGAGAGTCGAGTTCTGCACGGGAGGCTGTGAAGATAGAAACTGAGCGCGTGAATTTGAAGAATCTCTATTGTTAGAAGCCGTTGCCAGGGAATGACTAGTGAAGACATTGCAGGCTGGAGAGGACTTAGCGTGCAGTGATTTGTAAGGTGTGGAAATCAGCGACAGTGCTGAAATTACTTGTAGTTAGGCACTATGCTACAAGCCGGAAGGTCGCGGGTTCAAGTCCCGATGAGGTCATTTGATTTTTTTCAATTGACCTAATCCCTCCAGCCGCACTATGGCCCTGGGATCGACTCAGCCTCTAACAGGAATGAGTATCAGGAATATTCTTGGGAATAAAGGGTGGCCAGCGCGTAAGGCTGACAACCTTGCCGCCATCTATGAGCAGATTGTCTAGAAAATGTGGGAACCTTAACATCTCACAACCTTATGGGCCTCCACGGTCTGTTACAGGGATACCTTTACTTTTAGTTGCTTTAATTTGCAGTGGTGTATATAAGTGGTCAATAATTCCATCAACCAATTCATACCCGTCTATAGTCACACACTAATACGCGTGCCAATATACTTTTAACATATCTCCCATCTACTCCTAGGTCTAGCAAGCAATCTCTTCACTTCAGGGTTTTCGATTAAGTGTTGTATGGATATCCTATTTCTCTCACGCGTGCAACACGCTTAGCCATTGTCATTTATTTCAGTTACCATAATAAAATTTACTGAACAGTGAAAATTATGAGGCTCTCATTATGCAACTTTCTACGTCCTCCTGTCACTTCCTGACGGTTTGGTTCAAATGTTCCCCTCAGTGCCCTGTTCTGTCAGGATTGGACACCAAGTTCCACACCCAGGTCACAGCGAAGTGCAATATAACTATTGATATTTCTGTAGGTGTTCTCTGTTGCGTTTTAAAATGTTTTCAACATTCACCCGCCATCAGCAGCATCGCCTGTGACTCACGCGCCAGCGAACATTTGTAGAGCGCTCAGGAAATCATCAAACCATGTTTCTTGGTCTCTTTACGCCTGAAATGTTTGCCCCCCCCCCTTTCTATGGCCATGGTCTCCCATTGGCCCGCTCGCAGCTCCGTTTCCTCTCATCCTCTCCCCATACCCAAATCTACATCTTCCGGAACCGCTTGTTCTCCTGCCGTGCACGTTACTCACAAACATCGGTATCTGCCCACCAATATATACGGTGTCACGTCCTAGAAGAAACTAGTCGCCACTGTATCGGTTGGTCCAGCGGTAACGCTATAGTACTAGGGAGGTCCTAGGTTCGACTCTGCCAATCATAGTGGCATGAAATGTCTTCGCCCGCTCGAACACTGGGATCGTGAGTTTGAATCCTACTCAGGGCATGGATATCGTGTTTATTCTGTGCCTGTGTTAGGTAGCGGCCTTGCGACGGGGCTGATCCCAAATCCAAGGAGTCCTACAGATTCTTAGATTAAGAAACTGAAGTGAAACGAAGCGTTTCATGGATGCCCCTACGCTCCAAGTTGGAGCAACAGGAACAGAAAGAGGAAGAGGTTCGAGTCTAAACTGGGACACGATTTTCCTGGTGGAGATTTTCGTTGTTTTCGTCAGTGCCTACACATGAATCTCAGGATGAATGTATGTATAAGGGGTGGGCCTTCTAGGTCCTTGCACCGCGACTTACAGTGGCCTATTGTGCTTTAAATCTCGGGATAGTACCTCGGTTAGGAGACGACTACTTCCTTCCAGATCCTTCTGAATTCATCAACCATTCCATTATTCCACGCTATATAGTCTTGATAGTGACAGCGTCATAAAATAACACACGAAGAAAACGGAATAGTCAAGGATCTCATTGCATGCATCAGGAATAGTAACCTTAAAGAGCAATCACTCACGGCACTACAATATTTATAGATGAAAATTTCACTTAAAGATTCAACGCTGTTGATACTATAAATTCGCGTAGCCAATTATCAATGGAAGTGAAGGGTTCTGTCCATACGTACTGTACTGTATAAATGTTTTAAGTACTATATAAATTTCTAGTAAAACCAGACATTTTACATATCAAAGGAAGCGACAGGATCTAACAACATAAGTGGCGGGAAATAAATATCGACAGTCTGTTAGAATCGATTACTGGAGGATGTTATGTCTACCTTAACAATGCTCCACCTCTTCGAGCTAATTAATCGTTCTGGGTAGGCTGGTAGGTTTCTACACATTACGACAACCCATGCTCATGTCTGTACAGTCCTCGCTGAAATTTCAGAACAAATACAAGGACGGGCGGACTGGCCCCACATTCTTCCTGTATTCTAAACATGTTTAACTATAATAGCAACCTGAAAAAAATAGTTTCGTCATAACGTATGAACACTGTCTGTCTGTCTATCTATCTATGGCTATACGGTCCTTTTGTTGGACTTTGGTCGCTCTTTCGGTTTCAAAATTTACACACAGTCGGTAGGACCCCTTGGATGGGGGATGAGCCCGTCGCAAGGCCGCTACCTACACACATACCAACACAAACACAGAATAAACGCACACAGACATCCATGTCTCGAGTGGGATCCGAACCCACAATCCCAGTGTTGAGCTGGCGAAGACAATTAATGCCTTAGACCGCGCAACCAACGCTATAGAGCAGAACCGTTGTGAATATAGGGAACTTATGTGATGCTCGCTGAGAGCGACTTCGGGTTATCACAGCAGCGAAATGTCGAGTGTCAAGAACGGGCAAACAGCCTCTGTTTCAGTGCCTCATGTCTACACGTATTTTGTGAGTACCGAGTGGCCGCGCGGTCTAAGGCACGAACTGTCTTCACCCGCTCGAACACTGGGATCGTGGGTTCCAGTCCCACTCGAGGCATGGATGTCCATGGAGTCCTATACCAGGCATGTCCAACTTCAAACAGGTTGTTATTTACTTTTTAGTGTCAAAACTGCCAGTGATCTACCACCCCCTCCTATCGTCGTACCTCGCTTTAAGCAAAATTATTGGTAAAAATAAGAGTTCACGTGATAAGGATAGAGTAGGGACTTCCCCACAGTTCACTTAACACAAGTGTAAAGCAATTTTCACGTAAGCTACATAAGAACAGAAAAATAGGCATGACTAATACGTATTTTCCCTTCAAAATCTGAATATAATCATATTATATTACAAGTGAGTTTACATGCTTTTCACGAATAATTTTCTTATAGGCCTATGAGATCGACCAAAAATCGTCCCGCGATCGACGCGTTGGACGTGCCTGCCCTATACAACAAAGTGGGAGCAACAGAAAAGAGAGATGACGACATGCGACGTGTAGGATGCTATATAACGGAGACGATTTACGATTGACCTCGACGTATCATTCGATAACATGTAGGGCTGGAAAGGAATATGATACAAGCCGAAAGGTCGCGGGTTTGATTCCCAAACAGGTCCTTGGGTTTTTAAATTGCCTTCATACTTCCAGCCGCACTATGGCTCTGGGGTCGACTCAAACTCAAATATAAATGAGTATCAGGAATATTCCTGGGGGTAAAGGGGGGCTGGCCGGCACGTAATGCTGACAACCTCCCCGCCATCTATGAACTGATTGTCTAGAAAACGTGGAAACCTCGACTCTCACAATCCTACGGGCCCCCGCGGCCTGTTACAGGGATAGCTTTACCTTCTTACCTTTTCACGCGAGAAAGCTGGGGAAGCTAATACCATGAAAGCATATAACAAATGGGACTCCCCGTTGATTCTCAACGGGTGTTACAGTAGCGTGGAAAAGACACAAACAGTCATTCACTTACCCACTGACACGGAGATTTGATACGGGGGGAGCTCACTAAAACAAGACGTTTCCGTGCGTGTCCTGAGCTCACTTCGCTAAATACTTATGGGTATGAGAAATATTTCGAACAAAATATATGCAGAGTAGTTAAATAATTAAACAAAAGTGAGCAAACGTCACAGAATATTCAGCTACGTGTATATGTCTTAGCTTGTTCTGTTGTAGTATTATATACTATTCGACTGGGATCGATAGAAGACTTGAAAAGAATAATAATATTAAAACGGACGGGATCAAATGTACTAGAATTCATTTTATATTACTGTGTCTAAAACATCTTTGTGGATAACAAGATAGTGACGTAGTTCGTTATGTCAACACTGCAAAGTTACTAGATTCTGTTCTCAACACGCGGTGGGAACCGGAGCTCTCGCTGACAAAGAGGTCTCGCCTACTCGCAGTATGACGTACCCACAAAAATGTTTTGGGCACAGTATACCCTTCGGTCAAATTTTATCAAAACCGTAAATAATTTATGATAACATTCTATATGAGAAAGAGATACCAATTTTCGGAATTGTGGCCCACAAGAAGTAGAAATTATAGTACGGACTGCACAGTCTAATTACAGGCGCAGCGCATTATGCAAAAATTTATAGACAAAAGAAAGTCGTAAACCAAACACCTGTTTGTTTATGGCTATTGCAGTCTTTTCGGTCTTGTTTGTCAGAAAACGAACACGACTCAAATACTAAAATTACGATAACCGTCCGGTCTGGTAGATCGTTATCAAGGCTTCGAAGGAACGTCTTGCCTCCATCTTCAGGGTACAAAAGACTACTGGAACATTATTAGGATTGTCTTAGGTGACACCATATAGTCTGGTAGGTCGTTATCAAGGTTTAGGAGGAACCAGCTGCCTACATCTTCATGGCACGAAAAATAAAGTAGTTCTTTCCTTGATTCGAAAGGTTAAGAATCGAACTCTCCCACTTTCTTCGACACTTTTATATGGAAATAAATGCTGCAAAATGAAAGCAAAAGAAATAACCAGAGTAGGAGCCGCTAACATGGAACTCAGAGTCGAATGGACAACAAAAGATATGAAGATATAACATGTTAAAAGATTACAAGGCCGAATCCACGTTGAACAGTATTTCGCAATTTCAAACCAGTTGGACTGAACGTACCAACAGAAGGCAAAGCAACAGGGTTCCGAAACTTACAGAGCGGATCAAGGAACTGTTGAACGCTTCTGGTGAGAAAGCTCGGCGGATGGGGCCAACTGACAGACTGCTAGACCATGATGCAATGCGGCTGCGAATTCCTGGTTTTCAAATTTGTAAGGCAAAATGAAAAGGTAAAGTCCCTGTGCAGTTGGTACCCGCTCTTGTCCCTGCCGTCAATGAAACCCCGGTTCCTCGATCATCCAAACTACAGCGACTGGATTTGCAGCTCAGGGAGGAGCCCTGTGTTCCTCTTCCTTCTCCGTCTTGTCTTATCGCCCGTCCTCTCTCCCCTCTCTTACCCATTCTCTCCTTCCTATCCTTTTCATCTTTTCATTCTACTCCAGCTCCTCCTCCTCTGTCTAATCCGCCTCCCCTTTCTCACTTTCTTCTTTTCCGTCTCCTCTTCAGGTTTTCTTCTCCTAATATCCCCTCCTCCTTCCCCTTATTTTCGTATTCTCCCTTTCTTCCTTTCCTCCTCTCCCGATTTGCTTCTCCTAAATCCCCCTTTCCTTCTTCTCTTTCTACTCTACCTCTTCCTTCCCTTCTTTTCCTCCTCCTTTCCCTTTTTTCTTTGTCTCCCTTTATTCTTCTTCTTCCAGTATCCATCCGTTCCCCTGCTGCACGCCCTGGCCGACACTGCTGTGCGACCACATGCCTGCTCGAGAACAAGACTGGAGCGGTTCTTTCCGTTTGATCGCGTTCTTCTTACCTTAGAGGATATCTGCTTAATAAATATTCATTCGCTCGCTCAGTTTTCAAGCTTCTTAGCATTGTCCCCGTGGCACTGCGTTCTTATGAAGAGGAAGTGTCCTCACATCCGGCAAATGGCGCCATGCACGTACAGTCCCGTAGCGATTTTATGAGCCTTTCTTATCAACGCAGTCCGCCGTGAAACAGCACTGGCCGACACAAGTTTTCCAAGAGTCCTAAACGTTTCATATACGATCATTAACGCCGACAGACATGCTGACAAACTTGCAAAACGCACGTTCCGATGCCTGGAGTTGAAATAAAGATAAGACAACAGCGCTATATTCTTCCGCCTGCGATGCAGCATTCAGAAGAGCCAGGAAGATCTGTAAGGCACAGCTCTCCCATAGGTAGATGCAGCCATGGCAGAACGCGTAAAAGACGGATACACTCGCATTCTGGAAACAAAAGGCTAGTAGCCTAAGCTGACGAAGAGGAAAAAAATAAGAAATGTAAATGGCGTTGAAGGAAGAGATCGTAACATAATTTAAGACGTCGCACTCCCATTTTCCTGCAAGGAGGAATATAGCGAAAACGCTCAGTCAGCTTCGCCAGCATCCTGGCCCAGATTCGAACCGAGAACCTCCCGAATACAAGTCTAGAACTCTTACCGCTATAACAAACTTCTTCGTGAGGCCGAGCTACAGTTGTGGGCGGAGGGCTGCCAACTTCACGGACCCCATCGGACAGCGGCCGAAGTAATGTAACATCTGCGTAGAGCACACACCACAGGAAGCGGCACTGCAAAGTTGATATACATTTTGTTTCTCTAAATGTTACTGTCTTCTAAAGGGTGAAGCCGTGTAGTTTTGTAGATATGAACCAACGTCTGGAAGGAATGTGCCATTTTCATGATGCAGAATATCTACCTACCAGGCAACACGTCTTATTCTAGAAGGCAACCGTCTTCATTTCTACAGCGTGAGAACTTAAGAAATCTTCGAGACATGGGCCCTGTCGGCACAACAACGAAGTAATTACATTTTAATAGANCCGGCATTTAAATTGAGGAACTGGGGATAACCATGCAAACTCTTAATCACGATAGCCGGTGTCCACACGATTCCAGAGCGTTACTGCTACGAGAACCCGGAAGGTGGCTCCCCACTAACTTACTAACTAACTTCTTGGAGCTGAACCCTTCTTGAGAAGCAGCCAGTTGTATAGCTACCCAAGAACTTCCTAGCATTTTATGTAACCCGAAGGTTCATTACCGTGTTCACAAGAGCCTTCCACTGGTCCAAATCCTAAGCCAGATCGATCCAATCCATACCATCCCATCCTTTCCCTCTAAGATCCATTTCAATACAATCCAACCTCCTACGTCTTGGTCTTCCTAGTGGTCTCTTTCCTTCTGGCTTTCCCACGGATATCCTATATACATTCCTCTTCTCCCCCATTCGTGCTACATGCCCTGCCCATCCCACCCTCATTGACTCGATCATTCTAATTATACTTGGAGAAGAATACAAGTTATGAAGGTCCTCATTATGCAGTTTTCTCCAGCCTCCCGTCACTTCATCTCTCTTCAGTGGCTCCCCCACATCATCATAAACTCCATGATAAAGATAAAATGGTAAACAAATAAATACAAAGGCGCTAAGTTATTGTAAGAGAACGACTTTGGCATAGGTAAAAGGTAAAGGTATCCCTGTAACGACGTGGAGACCCATAGGGTTGTGAGACGTCGAGACTCACATTTTCTAGACAATCGGCTCACAGACGGAAGTGAGGCTGTGAGCCTTACGTGCCGGCCGCCCTTTACCCCAAGGAAGATTCCTGGTACTCATTTCTGTTAGAGGCTGAACCGACTCCAGGGCCATAGCTATCCATAACTTCTAACTATTCGAAATTTACATGTTACTTCGTAGTTCTGACACTTGCCGCTCTAAACTAGGTAGCAGCACTAGCTAGTAACAAAGCAACGTGTACGTGGCATATGAAGGCCTTGTACAGTGAGGGTTGAGGAAGTTGCGCGATACTTGTAGGGAGGTGTACACACCGGCCCGCCCAAACATCTCTATTAATTGATTTGACTTTCTACACGGTTAGGTTCTGTGCAACCAGTCATAGTTCTGGAAGCAAGAATAACTTCAAAATGGGTAAAGTTGTCCTTGTGCTTAATTAAGCACTGCGGTATCACTGCACGGGTTAACCTCGGCACCAGATGGCTCCGGCCGCTTTACTCTTTGGATAAGACGGGCCCCAGAGCCGGTGAGAACTCTGAGCAGAGGAGAAAAATCTGCCACTGACGCGAACAGAATGTCTCTCAGTCCCGTAACCTGGTCACTATGACAGAGCTAAGAGTTCTGTATAAAGCATCCAATCTGAAAGCTTTCACTGTGCTTTCAGTGTAAAGCAAGTGCGGTAAGAAAGAAGTGGACAGAAGCAAATTGTAGCAAAGCGACTGACTTCCCAGACTGTTGAACGATAAGTCTGTCTATTCCTGTGGTGATTACACGTCAGCTAGCTTCAGGAATTGTGGATTCAAAGAACAGAAATAAACCTGATTTGTACATACATCCCCTGGTAACAGAACAACAGTGTCTGAGCCTTACTTCAAGGAATACTAGAGGAATGGGTGAGTGGGTAGCTGCGATCGTGTATGATTGTCCTTTATGTGCATGGGAGCCAGTGTGGGGCATGCTAGGGATCCCCCCCCCCGGCAATGTATTGTTTAAATAATCAAAATTGAAGAAAAGGGTGAAATGTGTCGACTATTAACATGAAATTTAAAATCATTGTTTGAAAATGTATTCTTCTATGTCAGATTTGAGGTTCTCAGAGCGATAGCCATCTTCTGGGATGTGACGCCATGTAGCCCGGTTTGAGTCCACCGATGTGGAGGACCATACTCATATTCATCAGGATCAAACTGTAAGAGACACAAGAAATGCACAAGCATGTGACCCTTCGGCCATGAAGATGGAAGCTGGTGGAGGACGTACGGGGGGACAGGCAAAGTGGACTGGAAAGGGATATTGAAGATACTGTTGCTTATTTAACGATGCTTTAAGTATCGAGACCATATGCTGTCACATGGTAGAAGTATGACGAATCGGAAAGGATCTGAAGAGAAGCAGTCGTGGTTTAATCTGGGTACTATTCCGGCTTTGCCTGGAGGGACTGGGGAAAACCAAGGAAAATATAAATTAGCCTAGCCAGTGCCTCAGCTTCTGAACATCAAAGATCATTATCTCTAGACCAATCTGTTTATTAACATAGCAGACAGGAATGAAGGAGATAAAGATACAAAAGTTCATACAACATGTGAAAATATGTCCCGTTGACTCTTCAGTGCTCACTGACTGTTAAATTTAAACTATTTATTTGGATATGAAATGCCAATCTCTAGAATGAAAGAAAGTAATGGACACTGTAGTGCACAGTGATTACATTCTGTGTGAGGTCTGAGGTTGTCACATCTATGAACCCCCTCCTGGGATGTGACGACCTGTGCAACTTTCTATCATACTACAGTTCTGTTATTTAGAAGTGACAGTCTAGGAAAAGCTGCGCAGTGGATGGGCAGGTCTATTCGTGAAAGTTGATGGATGTTGTGATTAGTCATTCGTTCGTTTTCAGTGTGAGCAGATGTCTCAAGTTCAGTTAAAAGCATTCTTCCTTGTACAGTCAAGTTAAAAAGTTTTGACTCTTGGAGTCGTATTTGAATGTATTATTCTCTATTTACTGTATTAACATTTTATTTTATTGTTTATTTTTATTCGTTGATTTTCTTTTTTGTTTATTTATATTTGTACACATTTTCTGTCTCCTTTAACATGCCACCTACACGAAGTAAATTGAGTGGAAAAGTGTTGCAATCACAATCAAGAGAAATTGTTAGTAATGTATATAAGTATATGAAAGAGGCTGGGCCAACAATTACAGTGAAGAACATAGGAGTGGAAGTAGCAAAAGCAACAGGTGTATCAGAAAGTAGTGTCAGAAGAATAATAAGAGAAACAAAAAATATCGAATCTGGGGCTTCCACTTCCTTTTCGACATCCCATAAAGAAAGACCTAGGAAATCTCCACTAGCCACTTTGGACGACTTTAACGAGTCTGTGGTGCAAAGAACAATTAATGACTTCTACATAGTAGAAAAACAGTGTGGGATGTCGATGTTCTAAGAGACAACCATGTAAAACTATAACAATTGTATATATCACATCCCAAAAAATAGTACTCTTTCTTCTGATTTTGCTCTACCTACTTACATGTTATCACCAACAAATATTCTGTTCCATGACTAGATAACGCAACATGACACACATAACAACATTCCCCCCCCACATGATGAATCGTGTACATTTTCCAAATACATTCATTGGCATTCCCACAGAGACTGCACTTTCTCTGCATCTGAATGACATCTATGTGACAACATTTACATACACAGGCTGGCGTATAAAAGGTAAAGGTAAAGCTATCCCTGTAACAGACCCTGGAGGCCCATACACTTGTGAGATGCTGAGGCTCCCACATTTTCTAGAGAGTCAGCCCACAGATAGCAGTGAGGTTGTCAGCATTATGCTGACTCAACCCCAGGGCCACAGCATGGCTGGAAGCATTAAGTCAATTGAAAAATCCAATGACTTCACGAGGAATCGAACCAGTGACCTTCCAACCTGGTGCCTCAACCAGCTATGCTACCGTGTGCCCCTCAGGGCTGGCACAGAGTAAACTTAACTTGTGAGGTGATGCAGCTCACAGAGTGTGTTAGAAGTTTCTTTTACTTACGATATAATTGGAACATGTGTGAGAAGCAGCAAACCACAGAATATCATAATACGAGGGTTGGAACTTTAATAGTGGAAACACTGCTGTAGAGACGCCATGCAACTGAACCAAATAATGTGGCTTATACCACACGTTAGTTACATGCCTATCTTACCTCAGAGAAAGTGGACTCTCCCTTCCCATATCACACGCATGCGCAATGACGAGAACAGAGCCTCGAGTTAGCTGGTGGTCTAATGTAGTGTTGTCATGATGTTTTCGAAGCAGGAACAACGGAGTTAGATACAGATTGAACGTTCCAAAGGGTGTACAGCATGACAGTGTCATCAAGATCTTCAAGAGGCTTGCGGGGAGTCTGTATTGCCTTACAGAACAGTGGCAAGGTGGGTAAAAGCCTTCGAGGGACGCCAAAATGTGGCAGACATGCGTTGGCCAGGTCATCCTAGTGTCAGTGAAGAGGAAGTGTATGCTCTTTCCCCGACAGCAGACCATCAATGTGCAGTATTACTGTTCATTTTTGGAACACAACCTGCGACCAGTTTTGAGAAAGAAGCGGCGAAACTTTCTGCAGAACCCACCCATCAGGATAATGCAGGATAATGCTCAGCTGCATGCAGCCAAGCTGTGGCTGATTTGTTCGATCGATGGGGCTGGGAAGTGCTGTACCATCCACCATACTCCCCGGACTTAAGCCCTTGTGACTTAGACTTGATTCCTAAGATAAAGGAACCACTTCATGGCATTTGCTTCAGCACTGTTCCAGAGATTCTTCAGGCAGTGGACTGCTCCATTCGAACTAACCACATAACAGGCGCTGCTAAAAGTATCCTACGACTTCCACATCGCTGGCAACGGGTTGTACACAATGCTGGTGACTACACTGAAGGACAGTAAAATTTTGAAATATGCATCTATTTTGTACCAGTTGTAAATAAATAGTTGCCACTATTAAAGTTCCAACCCTCGTACTAACTGGACAGACTTCCAGCACAAGAAATACTTGGGGTCACCAAATATCATCATCTGCAGAAGGCGATACATCTGAAGGACCCTCAATTAATGCGACTTGAGGATCAGAGGGTTCTTTCTGTCCTTGGTCTGTCTTGAGTGTAACAACACCAGCTTCCGGATGAGAAGTCAGACCTGCATCAAGAAAGACTTTGGTCTACACTCACCATTTCATGATGAAACTGAAACTCAACCTGGTGTGTTAGTGTCCAGTGCACTTGCAGTAGTGCTGTTCAGAACCTTCATAAGAAGTGAATAAATGGGAAATTCAGACAGTCTGTACTTAGCATGCAACACAGCAAAAGACATCCTGAAAAGAAATGAAGGGCTATAATGGGTGATTGAGGCTGCCATAGATATAATTTACTGCTTTAGTTTTACAGGACTTGTGCACAGTGATTTAAAACTAAGTGCCACGGTGGTTTGGAACAAATACGAAAGTTACATTTCAAATATCGTTAATATTATACACCCTTAGGATGAAATACACTACATGCATGCATAATGCATAGGTTTTTCACCAGGGCCCGGATTCTGATGACATGTCATCTTTTTTTCCTTGTATCCTATGCGATGCTCTTAAATATATAAATCTCGGATATGAGCTGCTGGTTACAGAAATGTAAATTTTATGGGTAATTTTTTGACATTTTTTCATTTGAGGGATAATTTTTGGGTAAATTTTTGGGCTTTTAAGGGTATTTCTTGTCATTTTTGGCCATTTTAGGGAATTTTTCTTCATATGTTTTCTGAAATGTGAATAATATGGAAGGAAAGTGTTCTTTCTCTTTCTTCTAAGCGCTCTCTACAAAGTTATACAATAATAGGTTTTATCCTGGCTCATCCTTTCTGTTCGTTTCGCGGAAGTCCTGACAATACATATCATAAAACAGGGTACAGTAATGACTATTCACACTGCGGCTCTTTGTACAAAGCAATTTGCTTAGTTACACATATTTCTAGTTGGAATCCCTTGCTTCATATGACATTGTTGTTCAGTAAAACTCCTTCAGTCTTCAGTTCCTCACCCTTGACCATACAAATAAAGATACAGTTGATGAAAGGTTCTCAGTGAGAAAAGTTCAGTTCTGTGTTGCGCTAGAGTGATTAATTTTATCACGATGCCAAAAGCAAAGCCAACTAAATCATGTCATTTAAAGAAATTTGTAGCTGAGTTTGGAGATGACATATTTTCAACTGACGGTGACAGTTTATACTGCATGATGTGTGACACAAAAGTAGCGGCGGAAAAAAAGATTCATGGCACAACGACATATTGGCCGCAACAAGCATATACGAGCAGTGCAAATTTTGAACAAAAAGAAACCTGTGCAAATGTTACTGCAACAGTGTTCACCTGGAGGTGGAAATAAGTCATCGGATTTTTTCAAAGATCTGTGTGATGCTCTGGCATCCGTAAATATTCTGTTTTGGACTTTGAACAATGGAAAACTGAAACATTTTCTGGAAGTAAACTGTGGTTGTTCCATCCTGGATGAATCCACATTCAGGAAGAAATACCTTTCCCAGTGCTACAACAGTATCTTGGAAATGATTAGGAAGAAGATTTTTGTTTCTACTGATGAGACCTGCAATACGGAGTCTCGTTACATGGCAAACGTCATCATTGAAACCTTGGAAATTGGCGGACCAGGTGAAGTGTTTCTGCTTACGAGTGAGGTGCTGGGATCCGTTAATTATTCCACAATTTGTAAACTCTGTTTACAAATGTTTCTACTGTGGCCAGAGGGTATACGACACAATGGCGTCTTGCTTTTTGTGACCGATGCAGCCCCATATATTGTAAAAGCAAGCAAGGCAATAAAGTCGTTTTATATGAAATTGGTGCACGTTACTTGCCTAGATCATGCACTGCACAGTGACGGATGAAGTGAGATCAAGATTTCAAGTGGATGCTCTCATGTAGAGGATGAAGATTTTTGTCAAGGCTCCAGCTCGTAAAATGCATTTTAAGTCTATGGCTCCTGGTGTTCCACTGCCCCCGGAACCCGTCATTACAAGGTGGGAAATGTGGATTGATGCTGCAATTTACTATTGCGATCATTTTCAGGTAGTGAGAAAACATTGTAGATTCAATGAAGACGGAGGATGCGAGGGCAATTACAGCTGCTCAGGAACAGTTCTCTTGCAGCGAAATGGAAGGACAGCTGGCCTTCATAAAGCCAAATTTCAGTTACTTGACAGAAGGAATCCAATGCTTGCAGGAGATAGGAGCAACGCTAGAAGATTCGTTCGCTCTGGTGAAAAAAATAGCCAGTGATTTGGAGAAAGTGTTAGGGGACATTGGTAAAATTGTGTCAAGAAAAATGAAAAGTGTTCTGGATAAAAACTCAGGTTATGAAACATTATGCAGCATTTCTTGAATTGTCAGGAGAGTCCTTCAGCGCTTTCAGTATTGAAGAACTTACTGCTAGTGATTTGGTACACTTCAAGTACGCTGCCATTGTGTCTGCAGATGTGGAAAGGAGTTTCTCCAAGTACAAGAATGTACTTGTACACTTCACCAAGTATAATTAGAATGATCAAGCCTAGGAGAATGAAATGGGAAGGGCATGTAGCACAAATGAGGGAGAAGAGCAATGCATATAGGATATTGGTGGAAAAGCCAGAAGGAAAGAGACCATTAGGAAGGCAAGACATAGGTGGGTGGATTATAGTAAAATGGATCTTAGAGAGACAGGATGGGGTGGTATGGACTGGATTCATCTGGCTCAGGATAGGAACCAGTGGAGGGCTCTTGTGAACATGGTAATGAACCTTCAGATTCCATAAAATGCTGGGAAGTTCTTGAATAGCTGCATAACTGGCGGTTTCTCAAGAAGGTCTTAGCTCTATGTAGTTAGTTAAACGTTTAACAAAATGAAAGTTCATGGGGAAACCTACAACAGGGTCTGTTGCATATCTTAACTACAATGACAGATGGTACTATTCAATGCATACTTCACAATATGGCTTTTGAATGATCTTACATCAAGCACAAGACTGTTGATGAATACTGTCTTCTGAGACGCAAGGCGGCATAGTTTGGTGGAAACCCACTGACATTTTGGAGGAATGTACTGCCTCCATCTTCAGCATCAAAGACTAAGGCCAAGCAAGAAAGGAGTAAGAAGGAAGCATCAAACACTGTGAGCTATATGGCTGTCTTACTGGTTGCTAGTCTTACTCTTGACCCTGAAGATAAACGCAGTACATTCCTCCAAAATGTCAGCAAATTTCTAGCAAACTACACAGCGTTACATCCCAGAAGATGGCCCCTGCTGTGAGAACCTGAAATCCAACACAAGATGCTTGCTTAAAACAGAACAGAACATGCATACGAGGAAGATCACAAAATTCGTTGGAATGAAGCGAAAGTCTTGCAGATCGAACCCAACACTACATACAGAAGATACAAGGAATCAGCCCACATGTCTCTGCTGGACCATCCAATTAGTCAACCCAGTGTGGATATCTCTCCCATCTGGGCTCCTGTCATCACAGCAGAAATCAAGAGACTACAGCGACGTCAAGTGTAGTTGGTTTGGGTAACTATTTGTTTCATATGTTGGTACCACAAGGAGTATTGCTTCTCTCCCGGTATGATTTCATTCTAGATATTTCTCTGGTGCTAAGCCTCAAATATGATAGCTTCAATATTTCTTAGCTCTCACAGATGGATTATGTTGTGCTTGTTTTATGAACCCCTTCTGAAACTGGCATAGTTGTCCAGAGATAGGGGCTAGCTCTGTCTATTGGACCCAACTGAGTAGGTTTTACCTGAAGATGGGGACAGATTCCAGTTCCCGAAACTTTGTGTTTTTAATAGAAACTAGACGGTTTTTTTTTAAGAACAGACAAGATGATGGATAATGTCCAGCAACATATTAATTGTAACATCTCTTTGGTTCAGCAGAAGCAGAGATGTTGGGAGATGGATTCATGTGTATGGAAGTTGCACTGCAAAATGTATCTCAGAGGCAGAAACATGACTTAAAAAATACAGTGGAACTACCATTTAATGTTCCTCAACTTAAGACCTCCCCCCTTTGTGCAAATTCAATAATCCCAAGTCAAACCCAGTGTTAAATTCTCTCTGTTTAAGCCTTTCCTCAAAGAAGCCTGAAATGGGGGCTTTTCTGTAGATCTCAGTAAGCTGCTTTACAAGTACAGCAGGATACGCACACAGAATTCATACAATTCAAACACAGTTCGTCAGACCGAAGCACAGGGCACTCCATGCTGATGGTTTAACTGAAATAAACATGAATTTAAAGGGTGCAGCCAAGATAGCGGTGCAGCATATATAAAGCTATAGGCTTGATTTTACTAGCTACTGGAATTCTTCAAATCCATTCTGGTCAATCAAGGATAAAATCATCATTACTCACCATCATTTGTCACCGGCATCTGAGCAGCACGATGTGCTTTGAGCAATGCAGCTGATCTCCCACGTGGGTTTGCCGAGACTGCTCTTTCACCATACTGTGAACCTACAGGAACAACAGGTTCCTCATCATGGCCTCCCTCACCAGCTTCTGGGATTGGTGAAACAGATTTCACAGGTTTCAGCAGTTCCCCAACGTTATCCTTGCGTTCAGCCTTGTTGCTCCCTTTAGATATGCGATCCAGCACTGCAGAAATGTGCTTCTTGAATCGTGTTATGTCTTTCATTGGTTCCAAAGCAATTTGAGCTAAGTGCTGTGAGGTTTTAGAGCCCTTAGCAAGAGAAGTACGTAGTAAATGAGACAGAGCTGCATCTGTAACTTCTTCCCAGCCCTGAAACATATGTACATTCACTGAAAAACTGAATTTCCTCCCTTAAAATACAAGGGTTGGATAAAAAGTAGTGGCAACACTGCTGTAACATGACAGATGTGCGTCAGGTGGCACTAGTGATGTCTGTAGCTGATAGCAGAAGTTCAGTTGAAGTAATGCAGTGAGTGGCTCTGGTTCTGTTTCATTGACTTGCATTGTGCATCATCTTGAAGTGCAGGAGCCCAGTTCAAGTGCCCTAAGAACATGTTTACGAAACAAGAACAATGCTCCTGGATAAAAATTGAAGTTGCACGAGGTTGTACTGCACAAAACTGTTATCAGGGACTGCGAGAAGCATGTGGTAATGCTGCTTTGCCATATCGCACAGTGGCACGATGGGTGAAATTGTTCCGTGAAGGGAGGGATGCCATTCAGGACAGCCGTCGTTCAGGATGACCCCATGCTGACAACCACACAATTCAGTTCCTTGCTTCTTTGCTGGATGTTGATCGTCAATGGGCTGCGTGGGAGTTAGCTGCTGAGGTAGGCGTATGTCACAAAACTGTGCTCCACATTCTGCACGATATTCTTGGATATCACAAAATTGCAGCACATTGGGTACCCCATACAATGTCCAAGTTGCAACAATGGCAATGTTATGCAATTGCACAGGACTTGTTGGACCGGTACCAGAGGCAAGATGATGACTTCCTTGGAAGGATCGTCACCCTGGACGAAACTTTGGCTCCTCATACGAACCGCAATTGAAGTGACAATCAAATGAATGGAAGCATCCTGGCTCTCCTCATCCAAAGAAAGCGCTCCCTACCCAGAGTAATGTGAAGGCAATGTTCTTTGTGGCATATGACATTAATGGAGTGATACTGCACCACACTGTACCTCAACGACAGACAGTAAACGCTGCCTACTACTGCAATTTCCTGCGTAATCATCTTTGTCCAGCACTCAGGAGAAAGCGACAACACTTGCTGGCAACGAACCCCATCATCCTTCATGAAAATGCAAAGGCTCATACTGCTGATGCTGTCAAGGATCTCCTTCGCTGCTGGCGATGGGACATACTGCAACATCCGCCATACTCACCCAATATGAGAACGTGCGACTATGATGTCTTTGCCAAAATAAAAGAACCATTGCGAGGGACACGTTACAACACAAGAGAGGCGATTATTTGTGCTGTAGGGCGGTCACTGCTGGACATCAACAGAAGTGGATGCACTGATGGTGTACGACACCTTCCACAAATTTGGCAGAAGGTGGTACACATGAGAGGCAATTATGATGAAGGAATGTAAGTATGTTTACCTCAGGTAATAAAGTAATTTCAGAACTACAGAAGTGTTGCCACTACTTTTTATCCAACCTTTGTATCATACTCAAAAAGCATTCAAGATCTGAGGTTCTTACAGCGATGACCATACAAAATTGAGTCTTCTGGGATATGATGCCATGTAGTCTGCTAGTTTACTGTTGTTTTGGATGAATGTACTGATGCCATCTTCAGGGTAAAAGAGTGACACTTTGACCATGAAGGTAGAATTAGTATGCTCCTCCAAAACGTTAGTAAACTTCTATCAGACTATGTGGAATCAGATCCCAGAAGACAGTGTTCTTTGAAACAGTGTTATTTACAACACATATAAACTATAAATATGAACAGTACCATCTGCTGGGACATGGTACCATATAGCTTAAGGTGAGGGAGTAGGTGAAGTGGGGGAAAAATGGTACATGATGTAAGAAGGAAAGAACAGGGTGGTACACTAACAAGCTCTTACTAATTACTATTTTTTTGTTCACAGCCCTCTCCCTCTATTACCTATACTTTCCTACCCAGTTCGCCCAGCAAATCCCTCTGAAATATTGATACCTATCTACCAGATTATACAGTGTCACATCCCAGAAGGCCAAAATTTTACACAATCTACTGTTAGATCAAAATCAGTGAAGAGAAGGCATACCAGTTTCAGAACCCATGTTGACCGAGTATAGTAAACTCTTTTAGAGTTAAACTGGAAGACACTAAACTCTGTGTTTTTCTTTGTGGATAGCTTCCATGTTCAAAATCATGAATAACGATTTAAACTCCATCCACTATCATGAACCAAGGTAAATACTGTGCTGGCAACCTTACAGAAGAGAAGTTTGCTGTACGTATGTCTGAATTTCTCACCAGTATATGAATATCAAAAGCAGAAAACAGAATCTAGTACCTTTCTAATGATGATATAATGCCCTATGTCACTAAATTACTATATTCCATTGTTCCCATAGCAGATAGTACATATTAAACTTCATTTGTCTGGTGAAACAATATCTACTGAAAGCTTAGCCCTAAAATTCTAAACTTTACTGTCCACACACCACACTGCTGCTTCAGCAGGACTCAGCAGAACTAGTCACATTATTTACAATATAAATTCCACTATCATTAAGTTTAAATCCAGCTGTCAATGGTGTAGTAGTGGGAGATACATATCCAGATGACAAAGGCTAATAAACATATTATTCTACTCCCTATCCATTTCAAACATCAATACTTCAATCAGAAATGTCTGCTAAGATATATATGCCTTATGGCATATTGAACTGCTAATGAAATTTCAAGAGGCATTCCTTTCACATTAATGTATTCTCTCACCTGCTCCTCTGCATCATAAACAGTTGAAGGGAGGGCGGCCTGTAGGTCCGAGTAATCCTCCTCTGAGACAGTGTTCATTAATCTCATCATCAACAGAATGAGGCGAGTGACACAACCCAGCTGACAGCGAGAACGTAACAGGGCCTGCTGAATTTCCTCCATTTCATCAGTAGAGGCAAGGATCTGCTGGTACGCCTCCTTCAGCAGCATATCCAGATTGGTTAGTGGGGTAGGTGTTTTGTCTTTGAATTTTGCCAGCAAACGGCGCTGGATTACTCGAAACTGTGTTGTCCTCTGACCAAGTTCTTCCTTAAAAAAATATATTGGAACACTGGAGAAATACACTTAGATAATAAAACAACTAATTCAGACAAACAAAATATCATTAAAACAAAAGTGATGATCACCCAACACAATGACTTTCATTTAAAAGGGGAATGAAATACGCTAGAATCCTAAAGCACACTTAACCCCTTGCTTTCTGAATCTCTCAGTGTTTGAACTGCACAAACTCTTCATCAGCTATTACAATTAAAATGATGTTACAACAAGCAGAAGGAGGTGGTGCTGGAGGAGGAGGAGGTGGTAGTGGAGGAAGAGGATGAGAAGAAAAAATAGGAGAAAGATGAGAAAAAGGAATAGTAGTAGGGATGAGGAGGAGAGGATGAAGAAGATGTTAAGAATGATGATGATGATGAGATCCAGAAGAAGTATGAGAAGATGAACCAGGAAGAGAAGGGAGGGTGGGAAGATGAAGGAAGCACTTCAAACACAGGGCGAATAACCCTAACAATTTTAAAATTTTAAAATTTGGACAAGAATTTAAAAGTTTAAAATTAGAACTAAAGATTTTATTGTGGTTGTTAAGAATGATGATGATGATGAGATNGAAAAAATAGGAGAAAGATGAGAAAAAGGAATAGTAGTAGGGATGAGGAGGAGAGATGAAGATGTTAAGAATGATGATGATGATGAGATCCAGAAGAAGTATGAGAAGATGAACCAGGAAGAGAAGGGAGGGTGAGAAGATGAAGGAAATGAGGAGGAGGAATAAAACGTGAAGAGAAGTCTGGTATGACCTCATTTGTGCTTACCTGTATCTTCCTAGCTTTCTCCCTAAACNTTAAGAATGATGATGATGATGAGATCCAGAAGAAGTATGAGAAGATGAACCAGGAAGAGAAGGGAGGGTGGGAAGATGAAGGAAGCACTTCAAACACAGGGCGAATAACCCTAACAATTTTAAAATTTTAAAATTTGGACAAGAATTTAAAAGTTTAAAATTAGAACTAAAGATTTTATTGTGGTGCTATTACAATAAACTCAAAATTGACGTGTGTGAAGTAGTCTACGGGTGGACAGCTATCAACGAGGTAGAAGTTGATAATGACAGGGAGTGTTTTAGATGTTAGATTTTGAACTGGGTGCAGTGTGACAGCGACGTGAGTGTTATACACCTGATGATGGCCGTCTGAGGCCGAAACATGTAGTGTAGGGAGCAAGATCAAAGACACAAATATATTGTTTGCACTTGAGACGGAGTTTATATCATTTATCGTATGGAGTGCAACAGGATGCTTAAATATAATATAGATGAAGGAAATGGGGAGGAGGAATAAAACGTGAAGAGAAGTCTGGTATGACCTCATTTATGCTTACCTGTATCTTCCTAGCTTTCTCCCTAAAGAAAAAATGTGTTCCAATTTCAGAGAAGAGCTCATGTAGGGGTAGTGAAGAGGAATAGGAACATGTGAAGCCCTCATGCCTGGAGAAGTGCCTGTTGAGCCGCTGTACTAGCTGTGAAGTAAGAAGGCAGAGGGAAGGTAGTGTGTCGCACTGCAGACGATAGCGCTGTGATGACTTAGCAGCCAGAACAGTTACTGTAGAGCCTCTTCCTCCATAATACTGGAACCCAGCTGCATTGCTGGTTCCAGACAAGACACCCTCACCAACAAATTCTGCCAACAGCAACAATTCATTCAACATACTGCTGCAATTGAAGACATGAAATCTAAATACATTCGTGAAGAAATTTACACCTTCACTGTCAAATCCAAAAACATGACAGGTGGAAATTTACTTCATGACACAACTAATCTTGTGAAGTGAAGGGCTATTGGGTAGTATAAGTAAACGTCTTCTTCCTTCAGATGTGAAACAAACACAGAAAAACTTAAACTGCAGCTTGTTAAATTTGAAGGAGCTAAGAAATTTCGCTTAGTGGTGGATGGAGTCCAGCTGGGTCCACTCAGCACGGTGGCGACTGATTAGCCTATTGTACCTGCCCCAGTTGATTATGATGATGGAGAATTTGGTGGAATGAAGATTGGCAGGGGAAATCGAAGTACTCGGAGAAAACCTGCTACAGTGTCACTCTGTTCACCACAAATCCCACTTGATCAGACCGGGATCGAACCTGGAACGCTTTGGTGGGAAGCCAGCGACTAACCGCTTGGGCTATATGGCCTGAGTTAAGAGATACTGTCACTGTTGAAACCGTCTTCACTTATTCTCTTCCACTTCTATTTTAAATGCAGTAAGGTCAAATTAAGTTCCAATTTTCATGGAACAATGGATGGCCCTGCAGGTAAAATCCAGTATGGAAATATGGCAGCGAATGTGTTGTAACCGAACCACTGAAATCCTTCCCCCCTTCTTTTTATTTCAGTAGTTATAAAGTAGAATTATGAGAATTACAAAGAAGCATAGGTTAAGACACAGTCAGAACAAGCAGATAGACCGAACTTGCGTGGACAAGGACATCTGTTAGTTCTTGCTTCCAAACATCTGGTGCTGTTTCGAAGAGGGCAGAAATGATACTTCATGGAACCCCCACTGAGTTTCTTTAGAAATTCAGAAGTTGACTTACGGCGGCGGCAAGACACTTTGAGAATTCGAGACGTGACAGTCATAAGTCAACAGTAGGAGGGCCAGGGGTTCATTAGCGACCCTCATAAGTTACATCTCTGTCAATTTCGCTGTTTGGGATTTTAGGCCGAAACTGCTTCTAAAACAATCGGTCATTGGTCGGAACAAAATTTAAGCCAACTCCTCTTATTTGAATCCACCTATCCGAGAATTTTGGAGGAGAAGAGAGGAGGCGGATACAATTAAGTTAGGACCTCTGGCTCGGCAGAGAGTCCAGTTTAAGATTAAGAGTCGGCTACGAAACTTAGAACTTGGCGGAGGTAAAACCCGCGAATATAGTCCAGTTTAAGATTGAGGAGGCTGCTAAAACTTTCGAACTTGGCGGAGGTAAAACCCGCGAATACTTGCGCGTTAAACTAAATAATTTGAGCAAGTACAGCACCGGCAGCTTGGAAGCCGAGACTAGGTCTTATAGTGTAGATTTGTGACTCCGAGTGACTGTGAGAAACAATAAAGTGTTCCAGTGGCAAAGTGCATTGTGTTGGTCAGAAGTGCTTCACCCTCACTTGCCCGAGCCTGACCCTTAGCCGACCTGAGGAGAGAACTCATCGCCAGGAGCTAACCAAACCCATCGCCAGCTTCCACCCCACTCACGCCTTCCCTCCTTAAAAAAATGAATCGCAAACAGCACCTAGCTGTTTGCTGGCGCCCATAATATCAGGTTCTATACGGGAAATCCCAATCCCGTAATCAGCAACGGAAGGAGGAAGCGGTGGAGCCGGAAGAAGCGGTGGAGCCTGGTCAAGCCGGAACCAGCCACGACCTAACAACTTCAACGGAGGCAGCACCAGGTAGGGCAGTCAAAGTGACAAGTGGCAACCACCTTGTGGGCAAGAAGCCTAAAGAGAGGGTGGACGGTTAGAGTGTTATGAGCAGATTACATTCAGGAAACACTTCTTACAGTTCAGTTCTGAATCTTCTGCTGTCTCATCTCCTTCAAAAGAAACAATACGAAGGGGGACCCAAAAATAACCGGAACCAACCTGTTGTGCGCGCATGCTTTGTAGTTACGAGTTGTGCTGCTAGGTGGTGTTAGCTGGGGGTCTCCCGCAACTGTTAGTGAGCTGGTGTCAGTCTGAGTTAAGTGGTTTGTCTGTGGTGCTCTGTTGTGTGCGTTGCTGTTTCAACCCTTTGGCGATTAGTGAGATGGCTTTCTTCGGTCGTGGTGAAGTTGGAGTTTTCCACTGGCTTGATGATTGCTGGATTGCTGGATGAATTCTGGATCGTTCTGCACTTCACTCTTCAAGTCGCGGCAAACATTCACACGGTTTTCTCTTTGGTCATCTCCGAGCAAGCGAGGAACAAATTTTGCAGACACCCGTCTCATATGCAAACCTTCGGTTAAAATTCGCTGGACCGTGCTTCCCAACAGTCTCAGCTGCAGTTTTCCCTAACAGAAAGCAAAATTTCACGCACACTCTTTGTTCCTTCTGGTCGGCCATCTCACTAATCGCCAAAGGATTGAAACAGGAACGCACACAACAGAGCACCACAGACAAACCACTTAACTCAGACTGACACCAGCTCACTAACAGTCGCGGGAGACCCCCAGCTAACACCACCTAGCAGCACAACTCGTAACTACAAAGCATGCGCGCGCAACAGGTCGGTTCCGGTTATTTTTGGGTCCCCCCTCGTATATAAACAGTTATAATTTCATTTGTTTTGCATGTATACTAAACTTGATGTGTCACATGAAGAGATAGCAGAGATTAGGGGTGTCTGAGAACATGGTGCTGGGAAGAATATTTGAACCTGAGGGACAAAGTAAGAGGACAAAGGAGAAAACTGCATAATGCTGAGCTTCATAATTTGTGCTCTCTGATGTCCCCACTCTGGATTAGCTGTCTCCAAACGATATGGAGTTTGTAAACTTTGGGCAGTGACTATAATTTATGGCTGTGTTCTTCTGGGTTATGATACAATGTCCCTTGAAGATTGGAAGAGCAGATTTCTCTGAAATGTTATGGGTGCCATAACTCAAAAGACAATTTGAATTTTGAGCACTGTGAAAAGCCTCATTTGATTATAATTTACTCATGCTCACATGCACATGCACACACACACACACACAGCAGGTTGGTGTAGCAGCATCTATGCTTATCTGGGAAGAGGTCAGTTCAAATCTTAGCTGGGTGACTGGCTATCCTGACAGGACTTCTGTTTTCTTCAGTCCCTCCAGGTAAATGATGGGACAGTACCTTGACTGGGCCATGAACTATGCCTTCCAAATCACATTAAATTCATTATTCACCAATCAACCTACCATCTGATACTACACAGTCACCCCTTCCCCATAGTTACTCACCTGGAAAAAGTTGTGACAGGCTTACAACAGGTTGGTTTGTGTTGAGAGTGACTTTGAAGTCAGCTTCCTTTGCTGGAGCAGTGAAAAGTGCCACTAGTTTCAGTGGTAACTGGGCCACATTATGCAGAACACGTGGGAATCCTCCGGTGCTGGCCATATAAGATGTTATGACTCGTACGTCCAGTGTTGGTATATCACAGCTTTGTTCCATGTAAACATATGCTATTATAGAACTTCTTTCGCCTGTAGAAAGGGAGAAACAAACATTCATCATGTTTATTATTTTATAACACTAATCACACATATCAACAGCATCCATCTTTGAGGTCAAAAGCAGCTTGCTGATTGAGTTCATCGTTCACTCTTTCCCACTGAGCACGGAGGCAAATGTCCCTCCAAAACATCAGCAAACGTCTAATAGGCTACAGAGTGTCACATACCAGAAGACAGTGCTCTTCACAGTCACTGCTGTGAGAACCTCAAATCCAGTAAAATATATACCGTGTTTCAGAACAGAGTGCTAGAAAAATATTTTGATCTATGGCAGGACATGACAAGAGGGTGGAGAAAATTACATATGGAAGAGCTTAATAATTTTTGTCTTCAACAAATGCTATCATCAAGAAGGATGAGATGGGTAGAACACATAACACACATATGGTGATGATGGACACAAAATTTCAGTCAGAAGACCAGAAAGGAACGCACCACTTGTCCAGTCTAGGCACAGCTGGGACAGCAGCAATAAGGCAGATCTTAAAGAAACAGAATAAAGGGGCTCAGGAAAGAGTCCAGTGGTTGGGTCTTGTGAACTCCATGGAGTTAAGCGCTATGTGGCACCATATAACCTGGTAGACAACACTTTTGAGGAATGTACTACCTTCATCTTTGCTGTCAAAGCGTAAGCTAAGCTAGCTATCAGCAAGATAAATGCACCATGGGCTCTGCTTGCTTCACACACACTGAAGGTTGCCTGTTTGGCTTACTCTTCAATCTTGGTCCCTGTTAAAAGAGTTACATCAGTCGACCAGGATATATGAAAAAAAGTGCCACAGGAAGGTAATGTTTGAAAATGATGAAACAGTATGGTACATTACATTAGTCACAACTTACACAAACTGGCAATGGTGTAAGACACTACATGATATTACACTCCAGATGACAGTAAAGTTTGAAAACTATGAATAATTGAGGACTTGTTGCCTAAAGAACCAAGTGGTATGGTATGTCACAAGAGCCACAACTTACACAAACTGCTGATGGTATGTGACACTTGTGACACAGTCAGTGGAGGCTGCACGATCACAGAAACCTGCACCTTGCTCAACGGAGAATGAGGCACCAGCTCAACTGACACCCGGCACATGGGAATCTCTACTCCTTCCTCATCAATGCTGTGTGGAAATGGACATGGTTCCAATTGTGAGTTTACACTCACGGACACTTTCACTTCTTGCTCAGCGGCTGTACTCGTCAATGAGGCAGCTGTACAGACAACAGTCATATAAATTTCTACATGTTCATGGTGGTGACTGTTCCAATTTTAGTCTTCTGGGTTATGGCCCCATTTGGTGTGCGGATGTCAATACTTTGAATGAACACAACTCCAGTTCCCTTTTGTGACAGAACTTTCCTTTCATAAGGGTGTCTACTTAATGTATGACATTCCCTCAAAGGTGTTTCAGACACACAACACTTAAACAAATACACTTACTACTTCTCTTTGTATATGTCTTTATGACTTTCTGCAACTCTGAGAGCTCTTTTCCAGCTTGTTCATAATCTATGGCATGAATTTCCAGGGGAGGAGCCATGAACAGTGAGGGTTCTGTGCCGAGATAGGAGCACTGAAGTTCACCTTGATCTGACAGTAGAACCAATACACCTTTCATACTCTGTAAAATATAAATTAATACTCTTAAAAGCCACAAATACATATCTTTTACAAAAAGAAAAATAAATCTGCCAACTTAAACATGCTGATGTGACAAATTAATTCTGTACATTGCCCCACAAGCTTTCTTTATATAGATGCAGTCACCACTACACGTTTTGGTCATTAAATGACAGAAGTGTACACT
This sequence comes from Cryptotermes secundus, assembly GCF_002891405.2. NCBI lineage: Eukaryota > Metazoa > Arthropoda > Insecta > Blattodea > Kalotermitidae > Cryptotermes > Cryptotermes secundus. The sequence continues at coordinate 110,750 of NW_019729214.1, read as the reverse complement.
GCACCAACATTTTAAAGGAATGTACTGCCACTATGTTCATGGTCAAAGAGTAAACCAAGCAGGAAATTGGTTTCTTGCTTGACTTGACATAGTAGTTTCTCCAAAACATCAGTGGACTTCTACAGAACTATACAGCATTACATCTCATAAGACTTTTACTGATTTTAGGCTTTCACCATGGCTAATTACTGATATTTCTGTTCTTTGGTTGTTACAGTGTGGCTGAGGGCGATGTTGTCAACATTACAGAGGTACCTGCTTCCCCCACCTTGATCGTCAAAGTGTTGAAGATGGAAGCAGCACGCAGCTGTCAAAAGTCCACAACACTGCCCACAAGCACATGATTTAATAACGGAAGGATAATTAACATCATCAGTGTTCAGTGTTCAGTTTCGTTACAGATATATATTTTAAATCATCAAATAAGGCACTTACCAGTTTCTGCTGAGATGAATTTATTACTTCAAATGTTGCTCTAGTGACAGCAACTGGAGCAACGAACAGCTGTGCAGACCAGAGTAGTTTTGTATGTTCATACACTAGCAAGGTGTTAGTCTCTGAGACAATTAGTACCATCAACCTTCCATCGGGTTCTAAAATACAAATACATTCATTCTAATATTAGAATCTGCTGAGATGTGAGAATGTATAGTTCCATAGATGGATAGTAATGTTTTGAGGGAACTTGCTACCTCCATTTTCAGGGCAGAAAAGTAAGCTAAGGGGAGGAGAAAATGGTCCAGACAGACAGAAGGGAAGAACAGGACAAAAGATATTGTGACGTATTTGCGCTATGCAGGACACCCCCTCCCCTGCCAACGGTGACGTAACATAGCTGCGGCTGCTATGGTAACAGGCCAGTCAACACTGCCCCCCTCCCCCACGGTGACAACGCAGGCAACACGAGGCAACAGGGAGCGGTATAAAAAGCCGGTGGAGCAGTATGTGAAGAGAGTGTGTGATCAGTGTGGATTGTGAAGTTTCCGAGTGCAGTTGCAGTCTAGTATTTGCCAGAGGAAGTAATTGTGATACTGCCGATGGCAGTAATTGTGTAATTGTGAATTGTATATGTGTATGAGCGAATGTGGAATAAATTCACTATATCCAATATAGCGTGAAGTTACTTGTTGCGTTACACACCCAACACGTGACAATATGAACTATCGAATAGAGACTCTTGGCACTGTTTAGTTTGGCAGATAGGAGTCAAAGACCGAGAGCATCTTGCTGTGTCCATCCATCAGGGCAGTAGATTAAGTTTAGTGTGAAGGTTTATGTCGAGGCACTTGCCTGACATTTGCATGGAAGGACTGGAGAAAACCAGAGAAAACTTCAGTCAGAACAGCTGGTGCCCTGACAGACACTTCTAAAAGGTACATCCAGAACACAAGTCTGGAGCATTAGCAAACCTGTTCAGTGATTACTTACTGAAATAAGAAGTAAATAAAATAAACTTACCACACTCACTCACTTCTGTCCATAATGCAAATGCAACTTTTTATTTTAAATGTCACTTATAATTACATTTAAAATTCATAAAATGTCATTTGTTGCTACATGTTTTGGCCGCACTAGGTCATCATCAGGCAACCGTTAACTGATGGAAATCACTGTGCTGCACATGATCACACATTAGTATATTTGCATGCTGTGCAATTATTTCCATTAGTTAACAGTTGCCTGATGATGACCTAGTGCAGCCAAAACATGTAGCAACAAATGACATTTTCATGACATTTTATGAATTTGAAATGTAATTATAAGTTACATTTAAAATAAAAAGTTGTGCTTGCATTTTGGATGGAAATGAATTAGTGAGTGAGATATTAATGCAATAGTATGCTGAAATATAATATTATAAAATAAACTTACCAATAAAGTAAGGATGAAAGCAGCAGGGTTTATATTCCAGTCTCTTCATAAATTTCAGGGTCCCATTATCTTTGAGGCAGAAGAGATTTCTCTCTCCGAGCACCAATATATCACAGTAAGAATTTGCCCATGTTACAGCCACAACATCTAAAGCAGCTTCACCTATGTTGTAACTCCACTCAGTGGTTACCTTGCGCCCAGATGCTGATTCCTCATCGCTCGTCCCACCAGCTTCAGCCAGAACTTGATACCTTAAAACACGGAAAGTAGCCAGACGTTATCAACAGTACCAAACGGGATGCTTAAGTTGTAAAATTTGTGACTCGTATTCAGCAGATGTCCAGTCAAAATCTCAGTCAGGGCAGTGACTATCCTGGTAGAGACTTTTCATGGTTTTAATCAGTCCTTCCATGCAAATAATGGGTTAGTACCTTAAATTAGGCAATGGCTGCATCCTTCAAGAACCTTTCCAATTATTTATTCCTTATCATACCATATGTCACTATGTAGTCTGAGCTACTGACAGCATAGTTAAATAAAGAAATATACTATTACCAGTAAACAAAACCATCAGATACTCTGCTGTGAGATATGTCTGTATTTCAGCTGTGTGATACAGGCAAGAAATGTACATGGTACTCTCAAGATGACAGTCACAACTTCGACTTACAGCTTCATGCATTCCCAAAAATGGGTCATATGTCGAGTTCATCATAACTTGAGACATATAAGGTTATGTTCCTGCAGCTCAAGGCCGTGACACATTTTTGAATATTTTAACCCATCATTCTACTCTTTCCACTAAAAAAATTAACATAGGGGCACTGAGTAACAAAAGAAAAAAACAACAAACTCCGTGGTTTTAGTCCGCAAGCTAACTATATCTACCAAGTGACCACCGCTTGTCGGCAAACTTAGTGCCAACTTTAGCAGATAGAGGGTGTCGTGTGGTCAGCGCAATGGATCCCCACGGCCATTAATTTCGGTTTTCTATATTGGACCCGCTATTTTCTTGCAATAGCTCCTCAATTATCCTCATGAGGCTGAGTGGACACCGTTCCAGACCCACTACTTCTCAGAAAAATTCTGGTAGCGCCAGGAATTGAACCCGGACCTCTGGATCTGTAGCCAGCAACTCTGACCAGTAGACCACAGGAACATATTATTAAATATTTAAACTATTAAAAATAAGTTAGTTATTATTGTCGTTTGTTGTCTATGTAACGGGATAAGAAAATTCAAGCGGGTCTCGGATTTGGCTAAGACGTTTATTGGATGATCTCTTCTATACATACAGGTATAATTATTCACTTATAACGTCGTCACATGTTTCTTAAAACACTGTTATAATTACTTCTTGCACCACTAATCTCGGTGAAGTTTTCTGTTCCCTTTGTCAGATGTGAGGTGGCTTCTGCTCTAGTAAGAGCTTACTTACTTACTTACTCCTGGAGCTGAGCCCTTCTGGAGGAGCCGCCAATTCTGTAGCTACTCAAGAATTTCTCAGCACTTTATGGAACCCGAAGGTTCATTACCATGTTCACAAGAGCCCTCCACTGGTCCCTATCCTGCGCCAGATCTATCCAATCCATACCATCCCATCCTATCTCTCTAAGATCCATTCTAATATTGTCCACCACCTATGCCCTGGTCTTCCTTGTGGTCTCTTTCCTTCTGGCTTTCCCACCAATATCCTATACACATTCCNAAAATTATAATTCTGCATATTCTAATTTTTATGTTTTTGGACAGCAGATGAGAAGACAAAAGGTTCTGGACTGAATGGTAGCAAGCATTACCAGAGTTCAATCTCCTTTTGATTTCCTCCTGAATCAGGTTTCGATCTCTTATCACTGTTCACAAATATCTGAACTGTGCCACTTTTTCAAAACATCTGTTTTCTATCGTTATGTCATGATTTTGTCCTGAATTTTGGTGATGAGACAGTAACATAGACTTAGTTTTCTCTGTGTTTACTTCTAGACCAACCTCTTTATTTGCATCAATTAAAGTTTGTGTGTTTTTCTTTATGGTATCTACATTATCACCCAGTAGATACACATCATTGGCATAGACCAACAGCTGATGTGTCCCATTTAATTTCAGTCCCACCTGGTTTCCCTGGACCTTCCTAATGA
>NW_019729214.1:81455-106141 GCF_002891405.2 Cryptotermes secundus | reverse complement strand
ATTTGGCTCAGTGACCTCCTTTGGAGATATGAGGTTCTTTTACGTGCCGTAAAGCTACGACACGGGACCCACGGCTTAAAGTCCCTCCCGGAGGACTTGGTCCCTGAATTTTTCTGCCCTTAAAAATTCGACGACCTCCGCCGGGTATTTGAACCCGCGTACTACGAGTCATGAGGTGGGAACGTTACCTCTAGACTACGGAGGCCGCTAGCACTGACCCTATGTACATTCAATAACTGAGAGAAGTAGTTCCTCCACCTATTGAAAATGATGTGGGAATCTGCAAGCAGATCACCATTCTCATCCTTTGCTAAGTTACTGCTAGGCTGGTAACCCCTCTTAAAGTAATTTATTCCTCTATATAGGTCCCTAATGTTCTTGTTCTTACTGTTCACTGCAAGCTCATCAATTTCGTCTTTCAGAAATTCCCTCTTTTTGTTCCTGAAATGCCTGCTGGTTTCAAGTCTTATATTGTTCAGATTATCCCCATTTAACTCGCTTGAATCCTGTAACCATTGCAATTTTGCCTGCTTTCTTTGATCTAATAATTTTGAGCATTCTTCATCGAACCATGGATTATGCTTCTTCAGTTCACAATAACCTAGAATCTCTTTGGCAGACATTTTTGTATTCTCCCTAATAGTTTCCCAAGCTTTATTAACATCTGCCTCAGTGTCCAAGTTTTCCAAAGCTGTGAACCTATTTGAGATTTCAACACAATACTGCTCTTTACCCTCTACCTCATTTCATTTCTTGAGATTGAACCTCTCCAAATGAACTCTGTCTTGTTTGTTTGCTCACTGCCAGTCTTTCCCTAACCTTTGCCACCACCAGGTAGTGGTCAGTATCACAATCTGCTGCCCTGAATGATCAGACATCAAGTATACTTGAATGCCGTCTCCTGTCTCTCAAAATACGGTCAATTTGATTGTGTATCTTCCCATCAGGAGATGTTCCAGTAAATTTATGGATGTTACGATGTGGGAACATTGTACTTTTGACAATAAGATTTTTTGATGTGGTAAATTTACTGCTCTAACTCCATTATCATTACTAATTTCATGCAAACTCTCATTCCCAATTGTTGGTTTGAAAATGTCTTCCCTCCCCACTTTGGCATTGAAATCTCCTAACAAAATTTTCATAGGGTACTTCGGGAATTTATCAAATACATGTTCCAGTTCTTCATAGAATCTATCCTTTACGTTATTAATTTTATCTTCTGTTGGGGTGTGAACATTCATAACAGTGATATCACACCAGCGACCTTTTAGTGGTATATATGATATCCTATCACTAATGAATTCTACCCTCTTAACTGCTGATACAATTCTCTTATGTACGAAAAAACCTGTACCTAATTCATGATTTTCATTCCCCTTTCCATAGAAAAATGTATAGGCTCCTGCTGGTGCAATGCCACCTCCATCCCATCTGACCTCCTGTACTCCCGCTAAATCTAACTTATATTTTAAGATTTCTTCTGCTACTGCCCTGAGCGAACCTGCCCTATACAAACTACGAACATTTCAAGTGCCAAATCTCATATCCATTTTCATTAGCTTAGGTTGTTTATCCAAGGAATCCGTCCAGGTCCGAGGCTTTGGCTCTAGTCGGAGCTACACTGAAAAACTCTAAACTGGTCAGTCAGAGTCAGAGTTACTTTATGACGGCGGTTTTACCGCCAATCAGTTCGTCTTGGCGTCAGGCCCACAACCAGAGATTTTTTCTTTTTCCAACTGAACTCTTGCGGTAATAGTCCTTATGTAACATTCTCTCTGATGAGAAGATGGGCTTGTCTCTTATGAATGCACTTAACCTTTCGCCAAGTGTATATTTCGCACATATAACATGTTATCCAAAATTCTTTCTTTTGCAGTAAACACAAGTCCTCTGTCAGTACAGCAGAGCATGCCTAACTTACATATCTTATGCTACGACAACTTGGTGATTTGAACGGTCGTTAGCTTGACCAGCACCAAGTTAAGCCTCTTATGTTTTCTGTGTCTGGCTTCACCTTGTCCCATGCCATGAACATGTCCATTCTATTGACTCTGTATGACTTCTGCTTGTCGTCTGCACAATTTTGTTATATAATCATATGCATATGGAAAGTTGAAAGCTGTGTGCAAGTCACGGACTGGTGTGAACCTTGGAAAATTTCCAATGGTGCGCAAAAGTCATTACTGACCTGATCAGTACATTATAGAGGGTTAGTTTAATGTTTGTGTTTAAACGCTCACTTTTGAATAGGGAATAGATTCTAATAAATGTTCTGAAGGCCTTGGCTTCAATCATTTTTATGTGAAGTCTTCATGTAATCCTCTTATCAAAGCTTACACTCAGGTATTATACATGATTGACAAAGGGAATATTCTGCCCATTCAATGTACGATGAATCTGAGGGGGCCTAAGTCTATGAGAAAAGTAGATTGCCTGAGTTTTATCCTAATTGCTTTTTATTTTCCAGTGCTTACACAAGGTCTCAATAACACAGAGACCTCGCTGCAGCTTTCTGAGAACATAACCCTCTTTGCGGTCAGTCGCGTATATACGGATGTCGTCAGCAAAGAGACCTATACAGACACCAGGTGTTTGGGGGCGTATCGTTTATACATACAGTATATAGATTGTACAGTGTGGGGAAGAGAACAGAACCTTGTGGCACTCCTGCTTGTATATCCCTTGGTGTAGACATTTCACCTTCGACTGAAACTCTGAATTTTCTCTGAGAAAGGAAAGAGCTAATAAGCTTGATTAGACTTGTCAAAAATTGTAATGTAGATAATTTATATTGCAAGCCAATGTGCCATATTGCATTAAAGGCTTTTTCAACATGCAAGAATACAGAAGACGTAGACATGTTATTGTTGAAATTCAAGGTTACGTGGTCCGTAAGCCACATACATTGAAGCGTCATGCAATGACAGGCACGGAAACCAAACTGACTTGCATTAATCAGGACTTTTTCTTCAATGTTCCTTGGACTATTTTCAGAATAACTTTTTCCAATAGCTTGCCTGTTGTAGACAAGAGGCTAATGGGGAGGAAATTTTGGGTCTTAACCGGGTTTCGGTAACATTATAATCTTTGTTTCCTTCCAAGGCTTTGGAAAATGGGACAGCCGAAGGAAGTGATTAAATAAATGTGTCAGATGCACCAGTGGTCTTCTTGGAAGATGCCTATGGCATTCGTTTGGAATACCATCAAGTCCACAAGCCTTTCGCAATTTTAATGTAGTTAATTTATGTATGTCACAAGGTCGTACTTTCCCCAATGGAGTGCCTTCTACAGATGCAAGCAGAGGTTTGACTGTAGTCTCCACCTGTCGCACATGGCTTTCTAAACAATCCGTTATCACGCTGGCTTTCTCATCAGGGTGATATGTTATTCCTAAAGGTCCATGAGAGCGGTTGGTGCCTTGGTCCATCCCTCTTCATGAGTGATTTTACAATAGGCCAAAAGAGCTTGAGGTGTGACCTCATAGTTCCCTATGTTTGTCTTCCACCATGCTAGTGCCTTTCTACGGGTCATTTGTCTGATGGTTTTGGTGACCCAACTGAGTGTCGTTTTACATGCTGGATCCTGAGTTACTTGCCACAGTTTCCTTAACCTCCTCTTATGTTTCAGCAAACTTTCCAGACCAGGTATGTCCTTATTAAGGTCCAAGAGTGTAATTACGCTTGTTGACAGCCTATACACAGAAGCTATAGAGGCAGTAAAGTTGGGGGTTGCTTTATCGGCTTCTTCCTCCAAGTTAATTTGGTTTCTAGGTGAAATTAATTCAGAGGCCAAGCTTTGAAACTGCTTCCGATCTGTGAATTTGTCAACTGGCTCCGAAAGGTTCCTAGTTCTAACATGAGCTAGGCCACACCATAGTTCAAGCGATTAGTCGCTGGCGTGCCACCGCGGCGGCCAGGGTTCGATCCCGGGTCTGGTCAAGTGGGATTTGTGATGGTCAAAGTGACGTTGGGGCAGGTTTTCTCTGAGTACCTCGGTTTCCCCTGCCAATCTTTATTCCACCAATTGCTCCACAATCACCTTCAACTATCATCTGGGGCTGGTACAATAGGCCAGAAGTGGCTGCAGTACAAGGGACTTAGTCCCACCCCACTAGCAAGGAAAAAAAAAAAGATCTAACAAGTGGAAAATGATTGGTAGGTGATCTGAATCCAGAATGTCAGAGAAAATGACTTCTGACAGCCGGACATTCTTGTGCACAATATTGAGCACATCACCATTTCCTGGAGGAGAGTAATGAGTGGGACATTGTGGTGCTGAAATTTCAAACTCATTTATATGCAGTAAATTCAGCAGTTTCACACCTATAGGGTTGGAAACGACACTATTCCAAAATGGATGTTTAGCATTCAGATCCCCTGCCAGTATAGACTTATGTTTAAAGCTTAAGAGCTCAGTGATATCAGCATCATTCCAGGTGTGGCCTGGGGACTTATATACTGCTGCAAGTAGTACTTCGCTATTACCAATCGGTATGCAAACCCCTGTGGCTTCTACTGAAACAAGTGGAGGCACGTCTACATGGCTGTGGGGAATGCCTTTTCTCACTGCAACGGCAGTTCCACCTTTTCTTCCTGGGAAGCGGTCAGCCCTATCGAAGTGATAATTTGGAATAAAGAATCTCTCATGGGGTTTGAGATGTGCAGCATTATAGAGGGAACATCGCTTGCTGTCTAGGAAATACACGATTATCTCCTCAACCATTCTGGCTTTCTGGCAGCACACCACAATATTTTACCATGGATCTTGAAGAGTTATGATTTCAGCCATGACAGCATTACATAGTTATGTTTCAAGCTATCAGAACATTTATAGACTATGCAAACAAATTAACATTTTATCAAAATTAGACATCTCCAGTCCCTCGATGAATTTAGACATGAGAGCTCTGTTTATCAGAGATTCTTGAAGAGAATTGGATGGGCCATGGATGCTGAAAGAATGGTCACTGAGATCTCGGGCTTTCCAAAGAAGCTACCCAAGGCCTGAAATTTGAGTTTTAAGTCACAGGTCTGAAAATTCAGAGCATGTGTCTACTGGGTGTTATTTTATTGGTATCATAAGTTTTGAAATTCATAACTCAGGAAGCTGTAGGTAGAGGTGCAAAAGCAGAGCCTTTACAGTCTGGTAAATAAGTACAAATACTTCAGAGGAACCTGCTGCTGCCATCCTCATGGTAAGAGATGATGGCAGAAGGCTTCTCAACATTGAAACACTGGTACCTATTTACCAGACTACAGTGTCACATCACAAAAGCCTGTAACCTAAAAAAATACATGTATATTTATTTTATTTAAGGTGTATTTAACGATGATATTAGGTCAGATTATATAAAGTCAAATGGTAAACTGATTAATGAAGAATAAATTGTAAAGGATGTGGAAATGGCTGTAGCCTACTCTGAGGCACTACCCCAGAATTTCCCAGAAGGATTGCAGTAAGCTGTGAAAATATTGTCTGGATAGTCAGTGTTCTAGTAGAGTTTTGAACCTGGTACTTTCCAAACACAAGTCAGAAGCATCACCACTTGTTAAGCTTGTTCAGTTACAAAAAATATATATAAAATGGCAGAATTTATTCATATAAATTTATGAATTTTGAGGTTCTCCCAGTTGTGACTATGAAGATTACAGTCTTCAGGGATATGGTTCTGTGTAATCTTGTAGACTGCTACCAACATTTTGGAGGAATCAGCAGCTTTCAGGGTTCCTCTGAAATGTTGGTACAAATCTTAACAAACTGTCAGCCTACATGGCATATCTCAGAAGACTAAACTTCACATTAAACATTTCTTTACATATCTGAACTCACCTGTACGTTTCTGCATGCCAGTTAGATGTTACAGTAAGGAATGAATCCGTGTGTGGCAGGAAAACCAGTGGACCAGGCAACAGAAATCCAGGGAGAAATCGAATGAAAGAAAATGTTTCTTGTTCAAAGAAGCTTAGAGTGCCATCAAGGGACTGCACACACAGGAAGTCCCTGCCATTCACGCCACCAAATGGTCCCAACACCATACAAAATGCAGACCGGCGCAACTGATGTTCATAAGCAAGGACTAAACGACTTTGATCACCTAGGATTGAAATACTGTGAGTTAATAAATCTCTAATATTTGAGCATGTCTAAGTAATAAACATCTAATTCGAGTGTATGAATAAACCCATATTTTCTGTGGTGTGTGGGAATGCATACCACCTAATTAGAGTAAAGTAAGTAAAGTAAAGCTATCCCTGTACCATGCTGTGAGGGCCCATAGGGTTGTGAGATGCTGAGGTTCCCACATAATTAGAGTGCCTGAATAAACCCATATCCTTGGTGTGTGGTTGAGTAATGCCACATAAATAGCCTAATGTTTATTCAGAATTGCTGTTTTTTTTTAAATTGTGTTCATCCTCTGGTATTCTAAAAAAAAGAGGACACAACATATTGGAAACTGGATCTGTTTCCATCCTTTGGTGAGGGTGGAGACACCTATTCTGTTGGGTCATTTAAAGAGAGCTAATCTCAATCACTGGACAACCCAGGTCAGTATAACTACAGCTATATAAATACTTGAGACCAGGCTTTGTTGAAGGGAGATAACAGGAAAATATGCAATACAAATTGTGATAAAATTTTCACCTAACTTTCTATCTTAGTTTTGGGTCTGCACATGCTTTATCACAATTTTTATTGCAATCCTAGTCATCTCTTTCCTTCTGATTTTCCTGCCAATATCCTATATGCATTCCTTTTCGCCCCCCTTCATGCTACATGCCCTGTATATCTCATCCTCCTTAATTTGGTCATTATAATTATACTTGGTGAAGAATACAAGTTATTCCATTTTGCTTTGCCTAGATCTTTTATCTAAAGAATCTGTCCAAGTCCAACGCCCTTTTGTGACACTTTGTAACAAGATTATTTTTTATGGTGAGTTGTTAGTACATGCCCAACCTTCAAGCTGGAGGACTATCCCTTGTCAACTGTCTGTGACTGCTTACTGAATATATTCGCAGCTACCCCCACATCTGGAGGCCACATCTTCCCTCTGCAACCTGAGGCTGTGAACTACATAAAATGGGGGGGGGGGAAGAGAACAAGGAAGTCTTTCTTGTACAGAGATCTTTCATTTTACAGACCTGTTGGTACAGATTCTTACTATAGTACATTTATATGACAAAGTGCCAAGTAAACATTAATACAAGCAATTCCCCTTAACATTTTTAACAACACTGAATTACATGTAAATATTCTTGGAGATCAGCCATGAAATTTACCATGTTCGGCAGCCCCTGCCTTGGTCACCAAACTATACACAGCGACACTCCGTGGATGAAGAACACTCAAATGCTCATTTTGAGAACCTCTGTAAAAACAAATACTCAGAATAAGAATTTAAAAAAATACCATGTATGCTGCTTACAGCAGCCAGTTTAGTAAATGAGCCATAATAGCTCATTTACTAAACTGGACAACTAGGAATTTGTGGTTTGATTGCCAACAGGAGGAAGAGATTTTTCTCTTCTCCAAAGCGTCCACAGACTGGCTCTCGAGTCCATTCGGCCTCTTATCCAGTGGGTACCCACAGCTCCTTTCCCCATGGTAAACTAGCCTAGGCATAAACCTGCCCACTCACCTTCATCTAGCACTGAGGTTAACAGTGTGTGGAACTGTACCTCCATTCTCCCATACACTTTAATCATGTGGTGCTCAAGGGACAACTCTTTATTCAGTATTACTTTTACTGCTATTTTCAGTCAAAGTAAAGGACAAAAGTCTTCAGAAATGAACTCGGATAAAACACGGCAAAAAACATTTCAGTTTTAAAGTAATAAGAAAACAGGTAATTGAGTAACATCATGCAGATAAGTCTTCTTGAGAAGTCAGTAGTTGCTCAGCTAGTCACCAAACTTATGGTACCCAACGTTCATTAACATGGTCCCTGTCCTCACTCAGATGAATCCAGTATACACCCTCCAATCCCATTTCTTGAATACCCATATTAATGTTCTCTCTGATCTATGAATAGATCTTCTTTGTGGTTTCTTCTCTTCAAAATATCTAACAAAAATGTTGTTTACATTTCCAATTTTCACCAAGCATACTACATGTCCTTCCCATCCCATTCTCCTTGATTTGATTATCTTAATATGATCTGTTAGAGAACACAAATTATGCTGCTTCTTATTACGCACGTTTTTTCCATCTCCACGTGACTTCCTATCTGTTACGTCCAAACATTCTCATCAGCACCTTATTCTCAAACATCCTCTGTCCATCTTAAAGCTATGATGTGAAAGACCAAGTTTCACACCCATACAAAATAGCAGGAAAAATTATAGTTTTATATACATTGATGTAAAAGTTTTATCGCACATATATTAACACTGTATACATATATAAATTAAGAACCTGACTTCGCTGGGTGAGGAAAGGGGGCCGAAGTATCGAAACCTTAATGAGACATTAAATGTGCTATTGCAATAAATACTCACGAGACAAGTTTCCCTGCGCTAATTTGAAGTACTGGCTGTGGTAGGTGCATTTCAATTACAAGATCAGTTGGCTTGTTGCCATTAATTGTACCGTCTTCTAATAATTCAACTGAAGGCTCAAATACACGCAAATAACCAGAATGACTGCCAACTATTATTTTATCATATCGACTACCCAAATTGGCGGTGAAAATGCTCGCCTGGTCAAACGTTTCATTATCACCACACTGTGCACACCACAGATCTCTAGCTTTAAATAGTGACATACTATAGGCACTTGCAAAGCTTCAGTCGTTTGAAGAGATTCAAGAAAGTAACACGACCACTTCACTAAATCAGCAAGCACACATGTCCGAGACTAAAATACGACTAACTAACCTACATGAACAAGCCAGCTTATTTCGTACCATGCGAATAAAATACAATATCCGCCTATACTAAATTGGGCACAGTAAATACACGAATTGCTGCCTTAAGCAAAAAATGTTCTTCCTACTTTCAAATTTGACAGCTTCACGTTTCGGAATGTCAAGCCGGACACATAGCCGTTCTAACTACAATCGAACTAACGTATCGATACAAATAAATTTGGTGCTAGGAATAAGCGGTAAATTCAAATATATAGCACGCTATTTCTAGATATAAAACTGAGATTTGTTCCTGGGCCATTAAGACATATGCGAGAGTGGAGGTACAGCTCCACCATTCTTGGCATCGACACTAAATTCAGTTGGGTGGTCAGCTTCACACCCTGGCCATTTTCCCTCAGGGAGGAAACTCCTGATACCAATTTAGTAGGAGACTTGGTGGGCCACAGAGCATCTGCACACTCTGGACAAGAGAACATTTTCTTCTCTTTCTCAGAATGAAAACATAATTCACTGATATATATAAAAATATAGTTATTTCAGAGATGCAGCACACTGCTAGTTTCTAAAATAAACTTTACATGAGTACAATCTGTTATTAAAATTCAGAATGAGCAGGAATTATACCTTCTTCATAAGATGGTATCCTGCTTCTGTTTACTTCTAAGCCATAGACTTAACTGTAAAACAAACTTACACGAAAAATCATGTTTGTTTTAAAGACTTATATCCTAGAAGACAGAACTCTCATAACCACCACTGTTAAGACCTTCAAATTATTTTTGCTTTAATTTTTATTATACACTACACATGCTTATTTTCCGTCACGTTATTTAATGACGATTGCTCGGTCCTGAGACTCCATTAGATGAAGAGCTATGTAAAATTTACTCTTCAGAAGTTATATAAAGAATTTGAACTAAATAGAAGATACATAACTCCATAGGGTGGAGAATATTTTTATAAAAATATTATAATTTTCATATCCGTAGCTTTGTAGAATTAGGTTTGATGCAACCTAGTTTATTATTATCTTAAACCCATGTTTATACACTTCTACATTTTAACAAATTTATACTTGCAGTCTATATATTTTTGGCTAATTTGTGTATATAATCTGATGATAACCATTTGCTGTGGAAACACATAATGCATAACAAAAAATAAAAAAATAGAAAGGCATTTTAATGTGATGATTAATTTTATGACTTGAAAAGTTAATCATACCAGAGTGAAGTTGATCTTTTCTGTTAACCTGAACTTCCAGTGTCCATTAATAGTGCTTTCAAGATTCTCACTCTTCGAAGTATACCTTACCCACTTTCCAGTAACAAATCACTCTATATTCCATACACCTTTCCATACATAAATACACTGCCTGCAGTCTTGTACTTATAATCTTTTGGGTTATGACACCATTATCATCCAGCACACTCATAAGACCACTTCAAAACACGCATAACTCTTTCTCCTTTGCATTATTCATTAATATCAAAATGAAAATTGTTGTACTTGGCAGCCTCTTTTTGAGCTATCCTAGTTTCAATACCTGTGCTTGAGCCATAGTTGTGTAACACTATGAAGTTATCCCAGCAAAACCAATAATATCAAATGAGTATAACCACCAATATTCTTGCTTCAAATAAAATCATTTTTCTATCATACATAATTAATTTTTATGGTCTGTTTTACCCTCTCATCTCCAATTAGTGTCAAGGTTAAGAATATGTGGATCTATACATCCACTCCCACACATGCCTTCATGGCATAGTGCTCAACTACTTACTCATATGCGGCAACTTTACCATTTTGTGGTGTTGCACAGTTTCTAATTAAAATCCAAAAAGTTAGTTAACTGATTAAATATAACAGAGTGTTTCTTGAAAGTTAATAATTGCTTGGCAAGTCAACAGACTCCCCACATTTTAAGAAATCCAAGTCTCATTGCCATATTCAGAAGAGCCTGACAAAGTCCTTATTCCAAGCTGAATGAACCTTGTTCAGAGCATCTTATCCAATTTCTTTAAAATTCACTTTAGTATTATCCTCCCACTCATTTAAGAAAATAAAAGGTAATTTTATTTTTCTGGTGTATAATCATATGCCACCATAGCATTTCTAATTCTGAAATAAATAAAAAAAAAACTTCCAACATAAACTACATATTTGTGTCATGCATCCTTGGCAACAAGGAAAATTAGGACAGGAAATATTTTATAGACACGTGGAACTATTTGTTATCTCATAGATAATAAAATTCATATGTAGGAAACCTTTACTCAATGCAATTATTAAACACAACTTGGAGACTTCTATATATAATACTTGCAGGACAGAATGTTTTAATGTCCATTTCTTGGTTCTCAATAAATATTACAGAATGTAGCCAATAGTTGTGAACAGTATGAGAAGATGGCAGCCATAAATACCAGTAACAGATAGTCTTCATTTGCTATTGCAGTGCCGATTTTTAGTGATAAACTTTATCTTTAAATAGCAGCAGTGTTTATTGTGTCAACTTCTTTTTTCAGAACTTTTCGAGATTATAGCATGCATACTAAGTGAAACCCTGATTTCATAGTGTCCCTCAAGGCTATAACAGGTTAGAGAGGATTGGAGGAAGGGTCATCTGAGGGAACTGCAGCTAGAGAAGAAACTGTCTGGTTTTCCCATTGAATTTTCAAAGCACTTTTCACTAATTCTGTTGTAAAGTGCAGGTAAGGAATCATTTTGGGAACTACATAGACCCTCGCTAATCTTTAGTAACTGNCACGTGAGGTGTTTGGCTACATATCTGCTCCGTGAAATGTATACAATCGCTTTGTTGCAGCTGGCTCACGCCCCCCCCCCCCCCCCCCCCAAAAAAAAAAAAAAAAAAAAAAAAAAACTTAGAACACAAATAAACTGAAAATTGAATCATATAAGTAATTCTGATGAAAATAAATAATGAAATATCACTGTAGAGCCTTTATTTAAAAACTACAAAAAGACAGTACATTTATTCACCGACAGAAGACCCAGAAGTTGTACTTGGTTTTGAACGTAATAATTGCAGGTTTGAAGAAACTGCCAAGTTTTGTCTGAACTGACAAGTGACTCATCTGCCTTCCTAAATGCCATGTGTCTTTTTTAAGTATGTACTCAACTGTGAATAGCATTTTACGTATTTCATATTTTACTCCAGATTAACTGTAACCACATTAGCAAGGGTTTACTGTATAACTAAGAAAAACACAAAAGATAAAATCCTATATAAACATTTTATTGTACAAAATATGACATATAAGGAACTATTAACTTACACCAACATTATGAACTGATGTAAAAGAAAACAATACAATCCACTCAAACAGACATTTCATACTTCAAAATATTTTAACGCTTTACTTAATCATATTCACATATCACCACTTACATAATTTTTTTAGGTTTTAAAATATTTTAAAGAACATATTAACTAATGGTGCTAAATACAATATATTAATTATATACAATCCACTGGACTATGTTTGGACATGATTCCAGAACTCACTTTACACCTTACCTACACCAGAGCAGAATTCCAACGTGCAACAAATTACTACGTGTGGGTTAAGTATCCATCTTTGTGTGTTCAGGTTTTTGAGCATGTTCAGCGTACATATCTATGGTTCTGGGCCACAAGGAGTTCTGCTTGCAGTTTCTCACAGAATAACTTACAAACTCTTTGCTTTATATTTTCTGTCGAAGTAATATTTCAGGTTTTCCTGCAACAAAGGGAAACTGATTAGATGCTTAACAAGACTGAATTAGCAAATGATACATAATACTTCTACATACAGTTCAAGCTTTATAGTGATTCATATCATGACATTTTGCTCATACAAACATTTAAGATAAAGGGTATGTCCTCAGCTTGGCTTGCAATGTGACTGTGAACTCACCGATCTAAAGTTCCTTCCAAACAAAAGCAAAAACATATGCATGTGAAAACAAATGAATGCAACATCACTCAGTTCCCTTTACGCTCTGCTTTGGTGTGCATATTGCAAAGGACTTTTCTAACAAATTTTTATTGGTATTTCTACAGCATAATAGTATCTCCAATGGCTATGGCGTAATGTATTTTTCCAGGCCTATTTCACTTCAGGCAATAAAACTGGAGATTTATTTTTCATCATTTTGAAACATAATCCCCAATTATAACAATGTATTTCTGAGAAATAGTGATTTGGATTTTTAATTTCACTTCATGAACTCCCCACAGCAACATAACTATAAGAGCAGGGACTGCCCGTGTTTCTTGATAGTCACATAAATTACTCACAATTATAACAGATCTGATCATACTACCATAACAAACCTAAGATAATTCTTTGGTTAATAACAAGGAAGGAACTGATTAGTTTTGAGACTAGAGGTTCATATGATTATTGTCTTCTTAGACGTTATGCCACAGTGTGCTAGATATCCAGCAATGTTTCAGTGAAGCCTGCTGCTTCCATCTTCAGGGTAGAAGATAGAGGTTGCAGATTCCTTTGAATTGATGGTACCTATGTACACACCCCAGAATCATTGGATAGGAGACTAAGTGGACCCCAAAGACAGTCTGAACTATATGCAGAAGAGAAGAATTTCTTGCCCTTGCCAGGAATTGAACCCGTCTTCCAGCCCATGACCCGGTCACTACAATGGAGGAGGTATCCATATGGGAAAACAGCAATACAAATATATGAGATTTTCTGTTTAATTTTTACTGGCTGTTACATTACAACTCCTATTTCAATCTTATGATTAAACTGGTAAAGTAAGTAAAAAAAAAGTAAAGCTATCCCTGTAACAGGCCATGAAGGCCCATAAGGTTGTCAGACGTTGAGGGTCCCACATTATCTAGACAATTGGCTCAAAGATCATTATATACATGGACTGGGCTTGAACTGACCGCAACTTAAATGATATTCTGTGGTTAGTGCCCAGTGCCACCAGCTGTAGTCTATATGACCCTTCTGGCCTCTGTCCACCTAGTCAAGGCAATGTAGCAGCAGGCATATGCTCGATTGTTACACCAACCATAGGAGGATCATGAGAATGAAGGCTGGTACAGGGAACATACAGCTGAGCACAGTCTCCTCCAGACCAGGGACAGGCTTGGTATTCTTGGCAATGACAAAGTTTCCCCTTCAGTATAAATGAAGCTTCAATCTGTTCTCAGATCCGATTAAGGACTGACACCTCTAAACAGCAGTCCATTGTCATTTCCCAAGACCATAAGGCCCCCTCTATGATGATGTAAAGATATTAATTTCATTGTAATTTGCTATTACTATGATATTATTTTGTACACAGACCCTTGCATAATGTTATGGCAATTCACACCAGAAGGACATTACACAATTTACTTTTGTTCATAAGTGTTAGAAGTGCTTACCTGTCTATGGAATTTGTTCTTGTGATGGGCACTGCTGCTTTCATGCCCTGAAACAAAGAGTAACATTAAACAAAATACATGTAACATGTTCAATTTTAGGTTATCACAGTGTTCACTAGGAAGAGTACAGTCTATGCAGTTGTAACATTGTATAGTCAAAGACAGAGCTCAACATTTTGAAGGAATATGAGACCTCCATCTTCAGCGTCAAAGAATAAACCAATCAGGAAACTGGCAGAAGCAGGCAGCAGGGTGAGCTCCGTTTTGACTCTCTCCAAATTACACAGCATTACATTTCAGAAGCCCATACTCTTGACTGAGAGCTATACAACAAACACCTTGAGCTTACCAACTTCTTCTGCTGGGTTCTTGCTTGGCTTACTCTTCAACCCTGAAGATGGAGGTAATATGTTCCTCTAGAGTGTTATGTTCTTTCTGAACTACATTTCATTACAATACAGAAAATAAAACTCTTCATACGTAACATACCTACTGAATTTGCTAAATTATTTCAACCCAAACATGAGGCTTGTCCAAATGAAACCTGTTTGGGATTTCTTTGGGGTGCGGGTGTAGAGGCCATTACAAATAGTCCCCATAGTATTCAGACCAGCTCTGCAGGCCACCCAGCCACCTCCTCAATGGGTACCAGCAGCTCTATATCTGGGGGTAAAGCAGCAGGGGTGTGAAGCTGACCAGTAACCCTTATCTATTTCCAAGGTCAAGAATAGTGGCGCTACAGCTCCACATTCCATATGCCTCCACGGCAGTGCTTAATTACATAATTAAGTTCCATCTGAACAATCCTCATAGCCCTAGTCGCATTTCGAGATGTCCATCTTGTGTAAGACTTGGAGCTCTTACATCAAATGAATATACCAAAATTTCTTAGAATAACAATGAATTGAAAACGTAATGGAAGGAAGTGGTTCTGCTATAATTAGAAGTATTATTTTGGCATTTGCCTGGAAGAGCTAAGGAAAGCAACTGAAAACCTGAGTCATGATAATCAGTCTCGAGCAGAAGATCTGAACCCAGAATGTCCCGAGCACCAAACACCTGACTGTGTCATTAGATAAGGTCAGTAAAAGCAAAGATTTCAGTACACGGACTGCATGGCATCACTCACTTTTCCTTTGTTCTGATTTGAGACAGGTGGAAGAGCTGTATCAGTTGCATGTTGGTGAGGAAGTTCATATGTGAAATTGGCGTTAGATATCTTCATACAGTCCTCCAGAGTTCTAATGAATGTATCACAGGTAGCACCCAGTAAACTTGTTGCTTCATCCAGTTTCTGTAATTGAATAAAGAGACTTTACCTCATGCTGGCCTTGCTGGGACAAAACACAATGTTTAGCACAAAACTATATCTCTTCTTACTTGCACTTCTGGCCCACCCTCTTGAGTAACAGCTGTCTTAACCATATGGACTTGTTGCATTAGCAGGTCACAATACAATCTCAGCTCAGATTTTTTGGATTTAAGAGTATCAGGATTTGAATCTAAAAATAGGAAATAATAATTAATAAGTACATTCTAAAGGGTTCTGACAATGGTGTGTAATATTCAGAATCACTGGGGGTTTTCTGGACTTTGTCCATCGTCCGGTATTCTAAAAACTAGAGAACACGTTTCATAAACTGGATCTGTGTCCACCTTCAGGTGAGGGGGAGGGCGGAGACATCTACTTTGTTGGGTCCTTTAGAAAGAGCTAACCTCAATCACTGTGTCAGTATAATGGCTATGTACATATATGATACCAGGCTTTCTTGAAGGGAGATAACAGGAAAATATGCAATAAAAACTGTGATAAAATTTCTACCTCCCTTTCTATTTTTTTTCAGGCCTGCACATACTTTATCACAAAATTTTATTGCTATTTTCCTGTTATCTCCCTTTGACAAAGCCTGGGTTCATGTATTTATATAGCTGTAGTTATACTGACAGAGACTGTCTAGTGATTGGGGTTAACTCTTTCTAAGGGACCCAAGAGAATAGGTGTCCCCCCTCCCCCTCACCTGAGGACAGAAACAGATCCAGTTTCCATAATGTTGTGTTCTCTAGCTTTTAGAACACCAGATGATGGACAGAGTCTAAAAAACCCAGTAATTCTTAATAATTAGTAAGACTGGAAGAATGGACAGAGACGTAAGAATTTATCAAGAATAGTGCATTGCACATTGGTACAAGAGATCTGTGGGTTTCATGGCAGTGTAAATTCCGATTAGTCAACTTGAAATGCACCCATGGAAATGGTGGGACCACTTAGGAAAGTGCATGCTGTCATAACCCAGGAGACCACATTACAAATATAGCGTTACTTTTGCACTAGAATTGTCCAATCAAAAAATATTAAACTTGCCACATTTAATAACACAGACTAATTAGATCTGCAATATGGATATATCTTCATATGGTGATATTAGTTGGGTTCAAACCTGAAGCATCATGATCATCACCACCACCCCAAAAGCTCATCAACAGACATACTGCAAGCCACTTAAACTTACTTTGCGTATTTTCAACCTAATTCTCTATGCCTCAAAGGACGATAACCTTATCACTATCTGTGAGCCAACTGTCTAGAAAATGTGGGAGCCTTAAAGCCTCATAACCATATCGGCCTCCATGGCCTGTTACATGAATAGATTTATCTCCTTTCCCCCACCCCTCACACCCCCAACATCAGTTTGGAAGTTGTCTCCCTACATGAGATTTTCCAACTAAAATTGCATACACCATTATTTTCCTACATCTACAGTCTAGCTCACCTATCACAAGGCCATATGGTCTAATGCATGAAATGTCTTCGCCCCACTGAAACACTAGGATTGTGGGTTCAAATCCCATTTGAGGTGTGGAGGTCTGTCTGCGTTTATTCGGTGTTCATGTTGTCCTGTATGGGTAGCAGCCTTGCGATGGGTTGATCACCCATCCAAGGAGTTCTACCAACTGTCTATAACATTAAGAAACTGAAGTGAAATGATGTTTCATGGATACCCTACACTCCAGAGGGAGCAACAGAAATTAAATAATATGACAATAATTGTCCAGCAAAACACTGTTAATTCGGTAACTAAAACAGACAAACTAGGAAGTGTGAGATCTGAGGTAACACAGAGGTGGCCATTAAGATTCTGTCTTGTGAAGTGTGATCTCACAGAAGTGCCCCTTCTGTAATCTGCTGCAGCCCATTATGTTAGTCTCCTTGCCGACCTACAGACACTTCCCATTGGTCATTCACGCTACCATTTCTCCAATTTCTCTCTTGGGGGTGATGGTCTGATTAATGGCCCCTATTCCTTTACTTCTCTCCTTTTTCCTATTCATTTGCTCATAGTTCCTATCCTGCCCTATACCCATACCACTTTCTCATGCTTGACCTTCTTTCAATCCTGAAGATGGAGGCAATGAATTTATCTGAAACATCAGTAAACTTCTACCTGACTACACAGTGTCACATTCCAACATACTTCTTCATAAAATATGGAGTTCTTTAATCCTTTTAGTGATAACCTCCAAACACTGAACTGAGCTCTGACCTTGCTGGCATGGGTCACATTACTGGAATTCTGCATGCATGTGGTACAGCAGGCCAAGCATTGCATTTTTTTAACCCCCCCCCCCTACAGTGCTGAGAAATTTAAGATGCCCAATACTTGGACGACAAACAGCCAGGACAGTCCAATCAGTACAGCTACGGGCTATGGGCTGGGTGCCCTGGGTTAGACTCCTGGCAGTGGCAAGATTTTTTTCTGCACACCACAGCATTCAGAATGGCTTTAAGGCCAACCCAGCCTCCTATCAAATGGGTGTAAAATGGCCGGGGCATGAAGATGACCACTCACCTCCATCTAATGCCAAGATCATGAATGGTGGAGGTACCTTTTACCTTTACCTTATGCTTGGATGATAAGGTTAATTCTTCTGTTCTCCATTTTGGAACTTTGTTTAATGACACTGTCAGTATCTAGACCACACAGCATCAGTAATTTAGAAAGGAAATATTTACATATCAAGCTATGAGTCATGCAGCTTTTCACACTTCTACTATCAGAAGGACAATGCATGTAGCAATAGAAAATGATAAACAGGTTGGTTACTGATACTCTGAAGCTACATCAGTAATAACTAAAAATAATGTAATAAAATACAATTCATTTATATGACATAATTAATATATACTGAATCTAAGATTACAACATTTAAAAAGCAGCAGCACCTGAGTCCTTTCTGCTCCGGGTTGTAACACAAGCTTTTGCACTTCCGAGTGCCACAATCCATTGCTGCCGTTCTTGATACGTTGCAGCTCTCAAATAAATATGTTGTTCTCCAGGAATAACAAGATCCATACGGGTACTGTCAACGGGATTAGCTGAAAACAAGTTTATCTTTGACATCCAACAGAAATTATAAACTGACAATACTGTTGCCACTTTATGTCCCACAGGCTATCTGCAATACTTATGTTCCACGCTAAATGTCAAATGAGCGTGGAAAACTGCTGATACACAAATCACGAACCATCACTATGGTTTATGGTCACATTTAACAATGATAAGATGATAGTAATTTTAAATGTGTATGAACCAGAAAATCATCTAATGAATTTTATGGTACAACACTCGCATTAGTCAACAGTAACTCACGGAAATTACGAACACTTCATTCTGTGGAGACGATCTCGAGTATCCAACACTCTATCTACCGAACAAGATTCAAATCATTATCGCTTCATCACCAAACTCCATGTCAATATAGCGTTAACTGAAGACTATAAACACAAATTAAATACAATCACTTGCAATTATAATTACCTATAATTTCACATGCTGTTACTTTCATTGAGCCCTTACATCCTTGATTCACTTCTTCTTGAGACTTGTAATATGCCAACACACCATTGTCAAGAATAAACCATCTCGTCTGCCATCCTGAAAGAAAAAAGCACATAATCTTTATAAAATTTCATCACTATGTTCTTCAACCGCGTTGCGAAAGGAACACAAAGGTAGAGCGTACCATTCCAGTAGTTTGTCCATTTCCACAAAACCCCTTCCATCACATCAAACATATACTGTCAAATTGACAACGCATATATGTCGGCTTTTACCGCTTTTAGACACAGCCTCCTTGAATGCAATCCATCGTATCGTCCTGAAACAGAACACTATCATTTGTATCGTTGCCAACTTCAGGAACAGGTCTTTTTGGTAACTATTTCCATGTCACGTGATTGTATCAGAAATTCATTAAATAAAAAATAAAAAAATAAAAAATAAATAAATAAAAAAAAAGATGCGGAATGTCGTACGAAAAGACAACCACTTGATGTACTATGTAAGATTTGGGGTTTTCACGGCGGTGACTATGAAGAAAGCGGTCTTCTGGGATATTGCGCCATGTAGATACTGTGTTAACCGTCGTTTCGGAGGAACGTATCCCCTCCATCTTCAGGGTAAAAGAAAAAACAAGAAAATCCGCAAGCGAAGAACCAGCGTGAGCAGTGCAAATAGACTAATGTCGTGAATAAACCCAGCTGTATAAGAGCAGGAAGAGAATGGAGAGGGCCTGCATGGGAAACCAGTAGAGGGCATGGAGGAAGGGTCTGGGGAGGTGGGTCAGCAGGTAGCAGGCTAGAGCAGGTATAGAATATAATATGTCTGAACACAAGTTTGGAAAAATCTGTGATCACAAGCGACACTAATATACTAACGGAACGAGTGCTGAACACAGACTGATGTAGCAAGCGTACAATCCGGGACTTCCCCTCTAGTCACTTGTTATGCGAAACGTCGCTCGTTAAGCGAGTCGTCCTTTTACGATTTGTTTTGCTCGTTATGCGAATTACTCGTTATGATAGGTGCTCGTTAAGCGAGGTTCCACATTGTGTCGGGGGAGAAAGGCAAGGTTAATGGGAGGACATTAACCCTTAAGCTTGGGGGTTGCTATGCGATTCGGGCATGGACTTGCGTGGCCTTGTGATTCTGCCGTCATGTCCCGGAGGTTTCTTGAGGGAATCGATGAGAGGCTTCCATGACTTGCTGAGACAAAACCCCAACTCTCTGTTCATATGGTCGGGGTGGAGTTCAGTCTAAATGGTCTCCCTAATGAAGCGATCCATATAACGGGTCTTGGTGGTGAGGATGGAGGTGTTCTGAAGCTGAATGCGGTGTCCCAAATCGATACTGTGTTCAGCCACAGCTGACTTAGCCGGACGTCCGAGACGAATGTGCCGCTGATGCTCCTTCAACCTCGTGTCCACGGAACGCCCAATATAGACCTTGCCGCACGCGCATGGAATACTGTATACACCCGGTATTCTTAGTACCAGGCTATCTTTGACCGGTCGGAGGAAACTAGATAATATCTTTGGAGGCAGGTCCACTGATTTGAAGTTGTGACCCGTTATATGGATCGCGTCAATAAGGAGGCCATTCAGATTGAATTCCATCCCGACAATATGAACAGAGAGGTGGGGGTCTTGTCTCAGCAAGTCATGGAAGCCTCTCATCTATTCCCTCAAGAAACCTCCGGGACATGACGCCAGAACCACAAGGCCACGCAAGTCCATGCCCGAATCGCATAGCAACCCCCAAGCTTAAGGGTTAATTCCCTCCCATTAACCTTGCCTTTCTCCCCGACATAATATTCTATACCTGCTCTAGCCTGCTACCTGCTGACCCACCTCCCCAGACCCTTCTCCTCTCCTCTCTACCGATTTCCAATGCAGCCCCTCTCCCTTCTCTTCCTGCTCTTATACAGCTGGGTTTATTCTCGACATTAGTCTATTGGCACTGCTCACGCTGGTTCTTCGCCTGCGGATTTTCTTGTTTTTTCTTTTATCCTGAAGATGGAGGCGATACGTTCCTCCGAAACGTCGGTTAACACAACATCTACACGCACCATATCCCAGAAGAATGCTTTCTTCACTTGATGAACTGTTCTATAATATTTATTATAGTTGCACAATCCAAACAGATGAACTTGAGTTTGAAGAATTGAAGAATAATAATGAAAACAGTGAACACTGTAACACCTTTAACGTTGCATTGAAACGCAGCACTGAACTAGAACTGCAGTATTGTTGCAGGCTTTGCCTAACACCGGCTGTTTACTCAGCTGTTGATCGGCAGCGAATGGTTCCTAGCTTGCGATTGGCTAGCACACGATACATTGTGGGTGCTTCCCATAGTCGTTGCATAGCAACGACTGTTTACTCGCTGTTACTAAGCAATGGTACCTGAGCTGTCACTGTAACGTTTACTTGAATGTGGGCAGTTCCTACGTCACCACCACCCCCAAGCGGAGATGGTTGATCATCTGTTGAAGCGAGCAGGAAAACGTACGTGGCGTCCGGAGCTTGTAGTTCGTGCTATGGGCGGTGGTGGCACGGCATGCGGAGCCTCGGCTGGGGTTGCATCGGCTTCGGGACTGAAAGTCTTGGTGGTGGTCCCGCGGCCTGTCTCGTTCAGCATGTAGGTAAACTTGACCATATCGGTTGACACAGTGACGGGCCTTCCGCGCGCGAGGATTTGCATTGTCTTCTACTTCCGTGACATAAACTTGCAGAGGCCGCTGTAGGGGGGCTCCAACGCTCTGCGAGTTGTGTCCTGCCGGTGGAAGAAGTACGCGCACTTCTGGAGGTCGCTGTGTACGAATGTAGCCGGGGAAGCGTGGCGTGTTGCTGGAACTGGTGTGAGGCGGGCCATATATTAACGGAGCTCGGTGATGAGATGCGCTGGAACCGCTGGATCGGCAGTCGGAGTTAGCAGCTCGCCTGGTATTCTTAGTGGCTAGCCGTACACGAGATCAGCTACTGATGCCTGCAGGTACTCTTTGAACGTCGTGTGGATTCCGAGGAGAACTAGGGGAAGGGCTTGTGTCCAGTACTTTTCTGCGTGGCACATGATGGTTGTCTTTTGTGTTCGGTGGAAAAGTTCCACTAGTCCATTAGCCGCTGGGTGGTGGGCCGTTGTCCGCTAGAGTTGAATGCCACTGAGCTTAGCCAGTGAGTGGAAGAGTTGACATTCATACTGACGTCCCTCCCTCTTCGGTGGTAATAGTCTGCAGGCAACCGAAGTGGGATATCCAGGCGGTCAGTAGGGCGCATGCCACTGTGTCGGCTGTGATGTCGGGGCTGGGTATGGCTTCTGGCCAGCGGGTGAAACGGTCGTCTGTAGTGAGGCAGTATGTGTAGCCTCCTGACGTCAGAAGTGGTCCCACGAGGTCTATGTGGACGTGAAGAAATCTGGGTGCCGGTGGTGTAAAGTCGCCCAATGGAGTGACCGAGTGGCGTGAGACTTCGGAGCGTTGGCAGGACTGGCAAGCCTTGCCTAGGTGCGGCAATCCCTCCGCACGCCCGGCCACACAAAACGCTGTGCAACCAGTTTCGCCGTTGCTCTGGTGCTTGGGTGCGACGGATCATGGACGGACTGGAACACTTGTGGCCGTAGAGGAGCTGGAATGTACGGGCGAGGTTTTCCGGCAGAGGCATCGCAGTAGATGGACACCGTGGTACCGGGGATTTGTAGCTTCTCGAGCCGCAAAGCGGTGTTCGACTGCCGAAGTGATTGGAGCTAGTTGTCGGTGTCCTGTGATGCGGCCAATGCGTCGTATGATGGTGGCGCAGTGACGGACTCGACGCGAGAGAGAGAGAGTCGGCAACAACGCTATCCTGTCCAAAGATGTGTCGGATGTCAGACCTGAATCGTGCTATGAAATCCAGGTGGTTGAATTCCCTTGGTGAGCATTTGTCCCGTTTCTCCTGGAAGGCGAAGGTGATGGATTTATGGGCTGTGAAGATGCCGTAGTGGCGCGCTTCCGGCATGTGACGGAAATGCTTTACGGCCTAATAGATGGCCAGCAGCTCGCGGTCGTACGCATTCTATTTTTGCTGGGCCTGGTTGAGTTTCTTTGAGAAGAATGCCAGTGTCTGCCAGGTGTTCTTGACGCGTTGCTGTAGCAAGGCACCCAAGTAGGACGTGGAGGAATCTGTAACGAGTGCAAGTGGGGCGGATGAATCGAGGTGAGCGAGTAGTGTGGAGCGTGGCAAACTCACCATGCACTCTTCGAAGGCCTTGTGAAGCTCCAGTGTTCAAGTGATGGGGTGGGAGCTTTTTGACTTTGGGTCCAGAGAGGACGTCGTGAAGTGGTGCCTGGTGTATTGCCACGTGGGGCAGACATCGTCTTTAGTAGTTCAGCATACCCAAGAAACGGCGGAGCTGACCGGCGGTTTTGGGAGGTTGACATTCCTGAAGGTGAGTCACTCGTTCTTCTATTGGTTGAGCCTTCGATGTACACTTTATAATCGAGGATGGTGATGTCAGGTACTCGGAAAGCACACTTCGCCGGGTTGATTAGGATACCATACTTCTGCAGTCGGTCGAAGATGGCCCGTAGGTCTTGCTCGTGTTCCTCTGGAGACCGGGAGAAGATGAGGATATCATCCAGGTAGGCTAAACAGAAGTCGAGTCCCCTCAGAATGTCGTCTATGAAGCGCTGGAAGGTCTGGGCTGTGTTGTTCAATCCGAAGGAAATGGGAAATGAAGGGGGACTCCAATTGGCCGAATGGAGTGGTGATGGCCGTCTTCTGTATATCGTCGCGACGGACGGGAAATCGGTTGTAGGTTCTCACCAGGTCGGTCTTAGAGAAGACGGAAAAACCCAAAAGCTGGTGGGAGTAGTCATGGATATAACGGACGGGGTAGAGGTCGGGTATGGTCCGGGTGTTTAAAGCTCTGTAGCTGCCAGATTTCAAATTTTCATACGCCAAGTTCTCTTGTTTGTAAAATCCAATAGACGATGCATAAACTCTGGAGACCATCCCTCAGCATTTCATTTTCCCCTGACAAGATAAGCTTTTTCTATTTTTCATGCACAGGTTGAGCTGGAAAATTGGAGTGTGCACAGTGCATCGGTAGATATGTAAAATCTTCAGATTTTGCATCAGATATGCAACGGTTGACTTTTGGCAAGATTACAAGTATGCATAATTTATTAGCGGCCTTCGTAGTCTAGGGGTAACGTTCCCACCTCATAACTCAAGGTACGCGGGTTCAAACCCGGCGGAGGTCGTGGGATTTTTAAGGGCGGAAAAATTCAGGGAACAAGTCCTCCGGGAGGGACTTTAAGCCGTGGGTCCCGTGTCGTAGCTTTACGGCACGTAAAATAACCTCATGTCCCAAGGGGACCACTGAGCCAAATTGATCGGACATTTCCCGCCCAACAGTAGTCTCTAACGCCTTTGATAGATGGGGGATGCATCGAGAGATACCGCTGAGGCCGAACTTGCTGGTTGAGTCGGGACTGATGGCACGAACCAGTATCGGTAGGGGATAGAGACTGGTAGAATATCACACAGGGGACGTACAATAGACCACTGGTCGCGGTGCATGGGGAAACCCACCC
>NW_019729214.1:74648-81252 GCF_002891405.2 Cryptotermes secundus | reverse complement strand
TCCGAAACGTCGTGTTTTTATTTGTTATCTTAAAAAAACCAGGACGATGGATAAAGTCCAAAAACCCAACATATCAGTGTGTTATACACCATCGTCAGAATCCTATAGTAACTAATGTAAATGTTATTTGGTTCGATAATTTAACAGGCTATTAACATTCAACTTCTATAACCTACGCAACCTTACAACAATACCAAACTTGTGTGAGAGACAATTCCGACTGTCAACGGGCGTAGAATTAACATGTCCTAATTTGGGTAAAATGTAAACATGCCTAAGGGAAGCTCTGCCACATTGTTGGCGACACTGACAATGATGCTACCTGCTCCACAAGGAATTTATGTGGAACGGTGATTTGGGTGTGGTGTTTACCTTTCTGTATTACAGCATTAAATATAATATGTATTTTCGTTGTGTTTTTATTTATGTCTTAATAGCGATTTTTGCAATAATTCGTGAAGGTAAAATATTAACAAGGAAATATAAATGATTACTAATCCCATATTTATTTCGAACAGAAATGAGGTTATGTTTTGTTGTGCAATTCAATTTTAGGAGAAATAATGTCCGAATATACATAAGAATTTAGTGTTTGTAATTTATAACAAAGATCACGGATAATGACATATTCAGAGTGCTGAAATAAAGTCGAACATACTCCTATAATGTGTTTCAACGTTCAAAGTGTCTTTAAATATATTTCAACACTACTAAGTGCTTATGCTCAATTTCAGGTAGTGGACTTGAATGCTATGTTTGCACCGATCAGGAACGAAACGGAGATAAATGTCTAAACACCATAAAGACTTGTGAGCAGGGTGAGGATGTTTGTCTTTCAGAGATAAAATGGGGAAGTAAGTTGGTTTGCTGTAATAATTTCATGTGCCATTTCACTTAGTAACTACAGTTCCTACAGTCTCCTCTCTATTTAGAAAGCCACCTGCATTAATGTTACACTTTGTAATATATCCTTATACACACTTATATGACACTAAATGAATATAAATTAAATTAAGACCAGAAGCAATTTTGAGAATTAATTTCAGAATTCTTTATACTTTCTCTAATCTATGGAAGAGTGAGATACAGCACAGCTATGTAGTCCCCATGTGTTTTGTTATTGTGCAGATCATGAATTGATTTGTTGGTAGGTCCAGGTTTGTGGTATTCTCTTTAAAACACTTCTCTGATTGCTCTCTTGGATCTGAAGTAACATGATTATTACACATTCTTTCTCGTGGATTGTTAAATGTGTCATACAGGAAAAATAAAAGTATGTAAATTAGACAGGAACATTGTAGACATACTTTATATTAAAACTACATTTCATTCCTTCCATGTATGAGTGTAATCTGGTGTCTTTGCTCAAAGGAATGAATAGAGAATGTATTGCAGTAGAGTTCTGATTATCCAGGTTGTGTGATGAATTAATTTCTCCACATAATCAGTAAAAGGAATATGCAAGTAATTTGTGAATTAGGATTTATAAAATGACACATATATTTATAAGTGTATTTAACCAAAACATTATTGGGAGAAACATAAGTGTACTTTCTGAAAAGCTCCTGTGCTATTTTGACATGTTAAGAGGAAAATCCTAACATATAAAGCATTCTCAACTCTCCAAATACATATTCAGAAGCAAAATAGAACTCCTTTTTTCCTTGTACTTCTTCCTTTTAAAAAGCAGTTCCACATCCAGTTTGTGTTTTCTCACTCGACACCTCGACACACCAGTCAGTTTTCTAAACAAAACTGCTGGATAGTCTGCAATCCAGTTAATAGGAGTGTACCATATCTTAAAACAAAATCCCATGGTCGATAATTGGGCTTAAATGGGATGAAGTAACAATGGATTGTATGTACTCTTGTTAGGATAGTTAACTCAAGGAAGTTGGATGAAAGACTTAGTGAAAGAATGCATACAGAATTTTGATTGAGAAAAGTTATGACATGAGGCAACTTGTTTAAGACACGTGTAAAAAGGACAATATGAAAATGACTGGACATTAGGTTTTGGAAATGTGTATTGGATAGAGTCCACTGATTGGCTTTTACGATATTGGTGATGAACTTTCAGGTTCCATGACAGAAGAATGTGTCTCAA
This sequence comes from Cryptotermes secundus, assembly GCF_002891405.2. NCBI lineage: Eukaryota > Metazoa > Arthropoda > Insecta > Blattodea > Kalotermitidae > Cryptotermes > Cryptotermes secundus. Next base: position 79,145 of record NW_019729214.1, on the reverse strand, counting down.
ATAATTCATGCTTATTTGTGTTTGTAATTTATTTAATGACACTACCAAAAGCTGACATGTAACATCTGAGGACAGGATGATTTGTAGATAATGAATGGGAAAGGATGTCAAAGGAATCAGTTGTAGTCTTTGAAGAGTACAGTCATCTGGGTTGTAACACTGTGTAAACAGAAAGAGCCTGACATTTTGGAGAATAATATTACCTTGCTCTTCAGAATCTGAGAGTATGCCTAGTAAGAACCAGCAATAAGCTGACTTCACCTTGCTTCCTGCTTGTACCAGTTTGTAGCTTGGCTTACTCTTTGACTCTGAAGGTGGAGGCCATGAAGACCTCCAGAATACTGGCTCTTTCCACGCTGCACAGCGTTACAACCAAGAATACTGCTCATGTTCACCGCCCTGAGAACTTCAAATTCCAACTAGTTTTAATGTAATTTGAGGTACTATCTTGGCATTTGAATGGAAAACTTGAGTCAGGATAACTGACCTCCGAGCTTGAAACTTGAACACATATCCTCAAAAACACAAAGCAAGAGTATTACTCACTCAAGAGTGATATTCAGTTGAGTTCATATGAGTTAATTATGTAGTAAGGCTGGGACTATGATAAAGGACATGGTAGCATAGTTGGTTGAGGCACTTCCTGGAAGATAAAGGGCTGCCAGCTGGTATGTAAGGCTGACAACCTCACTGCCATCAGTCAGCCGATTGTCTAGAAAATGTGGGAACCTCGATGTCTAACAACCCTATGGCCGTCCATGGCCTGTTACAGGGATAGCTTTCCCTCAGCCTCACTGCCATCAGTCAGCCGATTGCCTAGAAAATGTGGGAACCTCGATGTCTTACAACCCTATGGCCGTCCATGGCCTGTTACAGGGATAGCTTTCCCTTTTTCCTTTACTGGCAAGTAGCCACTAATGTACGTACAAGAGCATATATAAATTTAGTGAGAAGCAGAAACATTATCAGATTACCAATTGGTGATTCTTGTGTTACAGGCACTCCGTACTGGTCACAGGGTGCACAGAAACAGTATTACATTTCAAAACGGTGCGCGACAAAAGAAGCCTGTGTGAGAACAAGAAATAGATATATGCAATATTGCACGCATATTTGGTACGAAGATTGGAAATGTTCAGAATGTTGCCAAGGCGATCGCTGTAACTACTATGTTATTGTGAGTTACTTATAAAGAACAGGAGTATTTGATTTATTTAGTTATGTATTTATATGATATATTTATTATATATGTAAATGGAATTGGTAACATTACTTTAAAGGGTAACAGGTGACCCAAGGAANGTGTCGTAGATTTACCGCACGTAAAAGATCCTCATGTCTCTAGGAGACCACTGAGCAAAATTAGGCAAGTTTCCCACCCAAGTAGCTTCCAATTCCCCTGATAGATGGGGAAGTATCGGGGACCACTGCCAGGGAGGGCCGACCTCGCTGGCAGAACGGGGCTGATAGCGAGCACCAGTACTGGAAGGGCATGGCAGCTAGTTAGAATAATTAAAGGGGGACGCACAATAGATCGACAAATGTTCGCAGTGCATGGGGAAAACCACCCCCTCCAAATAATAATAATAAAATAGGTGTTGGGGGCTTCTTACATGTAAGCTTCCAGGTTTGAAGCAGTGATGTGGCAGGCAATATGGTAGTAACTTTTATTAAAATTAATTGGGTCACCTATTAATATATAAGTTCACAAAGAATTGTAGACCAAATTTTTAACCCTGTTGTGGAACAGATTTCAGATCTCGCAGTACTATAGGGTAGGAGACCATATTTTAATTCAGGGTAAACAAGTCAAAGTCAAAGTCACATTGTGACTGACGGTCAGTCAGTCTGTCCGACTGGGGCTCATGACCAGATCCCCCCCCCATATGGAAGTTACTGTACTGTCCATATGGGGTGCCCTCTCTGATGAGAGGTCGGGTCTGTCATTTGTCAGGCATAGTCAGTATTTACATATATTTACAAATTTAATCTTAATTCCTATTTCTATGTACAATATATACAAGGCCTCTGTCAGTCCAGGCTCAGTACAGCAGATTATGCCATATTTCTAGTAGTATCCACTACCACGGCAGTCTAATCACTTGAACGGTCGTATGCCTGACCGCCGCCAAGTTTAAGCCCCTTATACTTTCTGTGTTGGGCTTCGCCTTGTCTGATGTTGCGAACATTCTCATTCATGATTTTGTATGACTTCTGCTTGTTTCCTGCATAATTTTGTTATATAGTCATATACGTACAGGATTTTGAATGCTATGTGCAAATCGCGGACCGGTGTGCGCCTTGGAAAATTGCCAATGGTGTGGAGAACCTTGTTTTGGCAGGCGCTGCAATTTTACTAGATGGGTGTCTGCCGTAAACTCCCAGGCTGGACTAGCATAAGTCATTACGGATCTAATAGGAGCTTTGTGGAGGGTGATTTTAATGTTAGCGCTCAGTCGCTTACTTTTGAATAGGGAATACACTCTAATGAATGTTCTGAAGGCCTTGACTTTGATCATTTCTATGTTTAATCTCCATGTAACTCTCTTATCGAAGATTACACCTAGATATTTTGCACTATTTACAAATGGAATATTTCGTCCATTTAGAGTGAGACAAGACTCAGGCGGTTGACGACCATGAGAGAAGTAGACCCCTTGAGTCTTATATTCATTAATTTTAATATTCCAGCGCTCACACCAGGTCTCCATTCGGCTGAGACCGTGATGGAGTTTTCTAACAATAAAACACTCCTTGCAATCTTTCGCATACAGACAGGTGTTGTCTGCAAAGAGGGCCAGGTGAACGCCATGTGTTTGGGGGCATCATTTATGTACAAATTGAAAAGAGTAAGGGAAATGACAGAACCTTTTGGCACCCCTGCTTGCATTTCCCATGGAGTTGACAGTTCGCCTTTAACCGAAACCCTAAATTTACATTGAGAAAGAAAGGACCCAGTAAGCTTGGTCGAACTGTTCGAGAATTCCAATTTTGATAACTTATACAGCAAGCCTGAGTGCCACATGGTATCAGAGGCTTTTTTGATGTCCAAGAACACTGCAGCCATAGACATTTTATTGTTGAAATTAAGGGTTACGTGGTCCGCCAGCCTCATACATTGCAATGTCAGGCTGTGACATGCACAAAAACCAAACTGGCTTGCATTGAGGAGTCCTCTTTCTTCAATATGTTTTTGTAGTAATTTCAAAATTACTTTTTTGAATAGTTTTCCTGTTGTGGACAGGAGGCTGATTGGATGTAAATTTTGCGGGAATTTCGGATCTTCACCGGATTTAGGTAAAGTTATTACTTTTGCTTCCTTCCAAGTATTTGGAAAATGAGAGAGCCAAAGACAGTGATTAAATAAACGAGTTAGGTGAACCAATGGTCGCCTTGGAAGTTGCCTCAGGCATTCATTTGGGATGCCGTCAATTCCACAGGCCTTTCTCAATTTCAAGGAATTTATCAATTTTTGTATGTCACATGGTCTGATCCTTTGAGGGGGTTTGTCATCTACGGTTTCGAGCGGAGCTTGAACTCTAGCCTTTACCCGCTGTTCATGGTTATCGTCGCACAGTTCATGTGGCGTGAATTTCCAAACAATCAGCAATTGCTTTGGCTCTTTCGAATGGGTGAAATTTAAGGTCTGCAGCACCATGAATAGCAGTTGGTGCCCTTGGTCCATCCCTCTTTAGGAGGGATTTCGCAAAGGGCCATATTCCCTGAGGTGTGACTCCAGCGTTACCTATTTTTGTTTCCCACCGTTCAAGTGCCTTTTTTTGGGTCGTTTGCCTGATTGATTTTGTGACCCAATTTAGTGCCGTCTTACACGCTGGATCCCTGGTTTCTTGCCACAATTTTCGTAGCCCCTGCTTATGTTTTAACAAGTGATGTAGACCAAGAAGATTGTTATTTATGTCCGAAAGTGTAACTTTTCTTGTGGACAACCTATATGCCAAAGCAGTAGAGGCTGCAAAATCGTGCGTTGCTTTATTGGCTTCTACCCCAGACTTAATTTCTATTTTAGGTGATATTAACTCAGAGGCGAGGCTTTGAAACTGCCCCCAATCTGTGAATTTTGAATAGGTTCTGAAAGGTTCCAAATTTTAACATGATCCAGTATGTGGAATACTATTTTTTTTTTCATTTCATGCATCCTTTTATGTTACAGTACAATTCGTTGTTTACATTCCCTACAGAATGGACAATACTTTGTAACATGAGGTACCGACTAAACAATTAACATTAATTTACTACATCAACATCACGAGCCTCCTATACAATTTTATATACACAAAATATAGAATATTCCAATTTGTCTGTGGGAACGCAATGAAATTACAAAACCAATGACTGATTCAATGATAAATAAAACATCAATCTAAGAAATTTATTCCTGTTTCTACTATAACTTCTGTTTTATATAATCTGATGTATTGTATTTTTACATCAAGTGTTTTATATAATTAATAGTATTGTATCCAATTTTACTAGTAC
>NW_019729214.1:71096-74615 GCF_002891405.2 Cryptotermes secundus | reverse complement strand
CTTCGGCTCCGCTCGTGACGTCACCGTGGGGAGAGTGGCGGGGTGATGACGCGCCTCTTACGCGAGCGCTACGTTACCACTACGTGCCGCTAGGGAGGTAGGGGTCAACATGTCACAATATGTTAACTGTGTATTTGCCTGATGATGGCTATTGATAGCCGAAACATGTAGCAGAGTCGAAACTAGGCACTGATCTTGATATTTGTTGTGTTGTGACGGTTGTAATAAAGAGGTTGGAATACTATTGGTAGGTGATTTGAATCCAAAATATTGGAGACGATGACATCTGACATTCTAATATTTTGGTGGACCACAATATCCAGCACGTCACCATTTCCTGCAGGGGAATAATGAGTGGGGCACTTTGGTGCTGAAACTTCAAATTCACTCATATCAAACAAATCCACGAGTTTCTCGCCTGAAGGGTTTGAAACTCTGCTATTCCAAAATGGGTGCTTAGCATTAAAATCATCTGCCAAAATAGACTTACGTCCAAAGCTTAAGAGCTCAGTGATAGTTCACTGTTACCAATTGGTATGCAGACCCCTGTCACTTCTACTGAAACAAGGGGTGGTAGGTCTACATGATATGGGGAATGCCTTTTCTAACTGCAATGGCAGTTCCGCCTTTCCTGCCCCAGTGGTGGTTGGTTCTATAAATGTGGTAATTTAGAAGAAAGAATCTCTCATGAGGTTTCAGGTGTGTCTGAAAACAGGGCCACATCTAAGTGTAGATCTTGCAGCTGTTTACTGAGCTCATAGCGCTGCCTCCAAATGCCGTTCGCATTGATTGCTATGACTTTAAGGGGCCTATGAACTCTAGTGGCCATTTTGTTTCATGAGATTTAATACAATTTTTGTAATGGCCATTATTTTGTTCTCCTCAGGCACTTCATCATTGAACTCTGTCATGTTCTGCTGTACTGCAGTCACAACTCTCAACATATTGTCGAGAGGTTGACTGTTTGCATGAGGAGCCTGAACTGACTGACCTGTTTCTTTTTGTAGTGCAGGGTCTGGTATATTTTGTTGTTTTGTTACTGTAGGGCAAACCATTGGAGTGGGGTTTGTCTGTGGTCGCTGTTGTTCTGCGTTGCCTTGTAGTGACACCACAAAGGACATGCCTGGGGTGACAAGGTCCAATGAGAACACCCTCTCTGTAGCAGTTTTCGGTGTTCTCTTCACCTTCCTTATTTGCAGCTCTTCCCTGGCATGTCTGCAACCTCGATAGTTGGCAGGATGTGGCTTGTCTCCTTCTGCCAACCAGCAGTTGCAGCATGTTGGGGTGGAAGCAGCGTTTCCCTTCTCTGGGCATTCCTTATGCAGGTGGCTGCCTCCGCATGATAAACAGCGGGGAGGTTGCTTGCAGTTAGCCCAGACGTGGCCAAATTGTTGACAGTTATGACATTGCATAAGTCCGGTCTGAGCTCTATATGTCTCTACCTTGATTGATATGTGGCAAAGGCTTGGCAGATTGAATATTTCCTGTGATTTTGTCATCCACAGCAAGGTTATCAGGAACAAGGGAAGGTTCCTGGTTGTTGCTTCTTCAGGTTCGGATCAACGAGTTGTCGTCATGACTTGATGGCTTTGAAATCCACCATGCCTTTCGTAACGATCTTGGTTCCGTTTCTTGTGCTACAGAATGTGAAGTCGTCCTTGACCACGTTTTTCAGTTTCTTTTGCAACAGTATGAGATTCATGGATGATGTCAGTATTATTGGAGGCAGCCTACCTGCTTTGACAGAGACTGCCTTCTCAGGTGTGGCAGCGTCTGCACTAGTGCTGTCCGTCTCCACTGATGTTTTCCCGGGGGCGAAGAAGTTGCGTGTGGCAACCTCTTTAGAGGCTGTGATTTCAGTGGCTGCCACTTTTTCTTCAAGGTTGGGGCGGCCTCATTGGTACCATGCCACTTGCACCGCCAGACTTCTTTGAAACCATCCTCCTGGGTTGAAGAGGACTTAGTTGCCTCAGACTGAGCAGTTTGATTGCTTGCCTTCAGCACGGCCTTTAACTCCGGTAAGGTGACTGTGTATGTGCCATACAAGGCACTAAACAGGGTTTTCTATGTTAGGACCTGGCAGTAGTTCTGGCCGTTTTCGTTCGCCTTGCTGATGTTGGATGACCACTGCTCACTGTCACCCACCGAAGCTGGAATGTACCCTGCCACGTCTTCGATGTCATGGAGTACTTGAAGGAGCTGTTTCAGCTGTGCGTCTCCATCGGGGAACTCGCCTACCAGCTGCTGGTACTGTGATTTTAGCATCTGACGCTTCTTGGTCCAATGTGCCCGGTATCCCGGCACTGGGACGGCAGCCATATTTGGCACCACTGTTCTTGTCTCATGTTCACTCACTTCAGTTTTCGAAGAACCACTACCAACAATGAATATATTATTATTATTATTATTATTAGAGGGGGTGGGTTTCCCCATGCACTTAGACCAGTTATTGATCCATTGTTAATTTCTACTGTCGCCATACCCTACCGGTACTGGTGCGTGCTATCAGCCCTGTTCAACCAACAAGGTCGGCAGTCGGTACCTGATATTTCCCCCATCTACCAGAGGCATTGGAAACTACTTGGGCAGGAAATTGTTGCCTAATTTTGCTCAGAGGTCTCCTAGAGACATGATCTTTTACGTGCCGTAAATCTACAACACGGGACCCATGGCTTAAAGTCCCTCCCGGAGGACTTGTTCCCTGAATTTTTCCGCCCTTAAAAATTCCACGACCTCCGCCGGGTTTGAAACCGTGTACCTTGAGTCATGAGGTGGGAACGTTACCTCTAGACTACGGAGGCCGCTAACAATGAATATAAATAGTAATCCAATATCGCAGACTCCTCTTCACTGTTCAGCTACAGCCGATGCGAACATGCCTAACTGCCAACAATCTCAACCCACAATCTCACGCACNTTCAAGTTAAATGCTGACGCTGGTTGCTCAGAATATGTGTGACACAGGGGCGTAGGGTACATGGATGTGGTGGAAGCATTGCTTCCCTATAGAAAAGCAACCAAGAACATTTCTGGCAATTTTTCAATTTCGAAAAAATATTTTATACTTCAAAATATTAATCTGAGAACATATATTACATATAATGAGAATATTGCAAGTTTTAATGTGTTACATAAACAATTTATCAGGATAGATCAGTTATTTTCTTCCAAAATGCAGGGAACTTTAAACTGCAACACGCGCGGAAGCAGCAGGTCTTTCGCTTCCACCCTCCCCTGGGTTAACTGGCTGACTCATGTCAATGTTGTCTGCAAGTGAGCTATACGTTATGGTATGCTATCAGCTTCGTGTTTCCAGCAATGTTGCCAGATGTACGGCATTGCAGTTTGCAGTAGGATAGTCTGTGACCTTGCAGTTAAGTGTGTTTACTAGTTTCACAAAGGTGTTAGAGCGTGTCACTTATGCACAAGTCAGTTTAGTTATTAGTCTGTATTTTTCTCGATACAGAATTTGTTTTGCTTTGCGTAATTATAACTTTATGACAGTGTTTTTGTGATTGC